>NC_134484.1:341255304-341345304 GCF_040206685.1 Ascaphus truei
GCGTGTGTGTGTGTGTGTGTGTGTGTGACACTGCCCCCCCTCCTATCCACTGCCCCCCCTCCTGTCCACTGCCCCCTCCTGTCCACTGCCCCCCCTCCTGTCCACTGCCCCCCCTCCTCCTGTCCACTGCCCCCCCCTCCTGTCCACAGCCCCCCCCCCTCCTGTCCACAGCCCCCGCCCCCTCCTGTCCACAGCCCCACCCCTCCTGTCCACTGCCCCCCCTCTCCTGTCCACTGCCCCCCCTCTCCTGTCCACTGCCCCCCTCTCCTGTCCACTGCCCCCCTCTCCTGTCCACAGCCCCCCCCTCCTGTCCACTGCCCCCCCTCTCCTGTCCACTGCCCCCCCTCTCCTGTCCACTGCCCCCCCTCTCCTGTCCACTGCCCCCCCTCTCCTGTCCACTGCCCCCCCTCCTGTCCACTGCCCCCCCCTCCTGTCCACTGCCCCCCCCCTCCTGTCCACTGTCCACCCCCTGCTGTCCACTGTCCACCCCCTCCTGTCCACTGTCCCCCCCTCCTGTCCACTGTCCACTGCCCCCCCCTCCTGTCCACTGTCCACCCCCTCCTGTCCACTGTCCACTGCCCCCCCTCCTGTCCACTGCCCCCCCTCCTGTCCACTGCCCCCCCTACTGTCCACTTCCCCCCCTACTGTCCACTGCCCCCCCCCTCCTGTCCACTGCCCCCCCCCCTCCTGTCCACTGCCCCCCCCCTCCTGTCCACTGCCCCCCCCCCTCCTGTCCACTGCCCCCCCCCTCCTGTCCACTGCCCCCCCCCTCCTGTCCACTGCCCCCCCTCCTGTCCACTGCCCCCCCCCTCCTGTCCACTGCATCCCCCTCCTGTCCACTGCCCCCCCCTCCTGTCCACTGCCCCCCCCTCCTGTCCACTGCATCCCCCTCCTGTCCACTGCCCCCCCCCTCCTGTCCACTGCCCCCCCTTCCTGTCCACTGCCCCCCCTTCCTGTCCACTGCCCCCCCTCCCCCTTCCCACCGCCTCCCCTCCCCCTTCCCACCGCCTCCCCTCCCCCTTCCCACCGCCTCCCCCCCCCTTCCCACCGCCTCCCCCCCCCTTCCCACCGCCTCCCCTCCCCCCTTCCCACCGCCCCCTCCCCCCTTCCCACCGCCCCCCCCCCTTCCCACCGCCCCCCCCCTACCCACCGCCCCCCCCCTTCCCACCGCCCCCCCCCTTCCCACCGCCCCTTCCCACCGCCTCCCTTCCCACCACCTCCCCACCCCCTTCCCACCGCCTCCCCACCGCCTCCCCACCCCCTTCCCACCGCCTCCCCCCCCCTTCCCACCGCCTCCCCCCTCCTTCCCACCGCCTCCCCCCTCCTTCCCACCGCCTCCCCCCCCCTTCCCACCGCCTCCCCCCTCCTTCCCACCGCCTCCCCCCTCCTTCCCACCGCCTCCCCCCCCTTCCCACCGCCTCCCCCCCCCTTCCCACCGCCTCCCCCCCCTTCCCACCGCCTCCCCTCCCCTTTCCCCCCCCTCCGCTCCCCTTTCCCCCCCCTCCGCTCCCCTTTCCCCCCCCTCCGCTCCCCTTTCCCCCCCCTCCGCTCCCCTTTCCCCCCCCTCCGCTCCCCTTTCCCCCCCCTCCGCTCCCCTTTCCCCCCCCTCCGCTCCCCTTTCCCCCCCCTCCGCTCCCCTTTCCCCCCTCCGCTCCCCTTTCCCCCCCCATCGCTCCCTTTTCCCCCCTCCGCTCCCTTTCCCCCCCCTCCGCTCCCCTTTCCCCCCCCCCTCCGCTCCCCTCCACCCCCTCCTCCGCTCCCCTCCACCCCCCCTCCCCTCCCCTCCACCCCTGCACCCCCCTCCCCTCCACCCCCCTCCCCTCCCACCCCCCCCTCCCCTCCCACCCCCCCCTCCTCTAACCCTTCCCCCCCCGCTCCTCTAACCCTTCCCCCCCCCCGCTCCTCTAACCCTTCCCCCCCCCCGCTCCTCTAACCCTTCCCCGCTCCTCTAACCCTTCCCCCCTCCTCTAACCCTTCCCCCCTCCTCTAACCCTTCCCCCCTCCTCTAACCCTTCCCCCCTCCTCTAACCCTTCCCCCCTCCTCCACCCCTTGCCCCCCTCCTCCACCCCTTGCCCCCCTCCTCCACCCCTTGCCCCCCTCCTCCACCCCTTGCACCCCTCCACCACCCCCTCCTCCCCTTCCCGCCGCCCTTCGCCTTCCTGCCCGCCTTACCGCCTCCCCACCCCCGCCTCTGCCTTTCACCCGCCCTTACTCCAGCCGCCTCTGCCTTTCACCCACCGCCTCACAGCCGCTGCACGCACTCAACAGACACCCGCCACACTCGACACATACCTGCCGCCACACACACCTGCTGCCTCCCGCCCCTACGCACCGACATCACTGTCCCACCGCCTCACACCCTAGCAGGACCCCGACGCACAGACAGCACTCACAACCCACGCGCCACCCGCCGCCTCACACCCTAGCAGGACCCCCACTCACAGACAGCACTCACAACCCACGCGCCACCCGCCGCCTCACACCCTAGCAGGACCCCCACTCACAGACAGCACTCACAACCCACGCGCCACCCGCCGCCTCACACCCTAGCAGGACCCACACTCACAGACAGCACTCACAACCCACGCACCACCCGCCGCCTCACACCCTAGCAGGACCCCCACTCGCAGACAGCACTCACAACCCACGCGCCACCCGCCGCCTCACACCCTAGCAGGACACACGCCTCACATTTTTACATCACTTATGGCACCAAAATATACATTGTACTGTGGTGTGGTTACAATAAACCATTTTTATACAACATCGTATTACATTTTCTTCCATCTTTCTTTTCAATATTATTATCCAACCTTTACAACAAATACTCACCTATTGTTCCACAATTTATAAATAATACTACCTATTACGCATTTACATCCCGGGCAACGCCGGGTCTCTCAGCTAGTGCACTATATTATGCTTTACTGTCTGGCAATATTTCTTGCAAAGTTTATGAAATTGCTAAATCTAAGACTGATTTTTATTATTAGCAATTTGAGGCTTGGCAAAAAAATTATCAAGGAAGCGGAATTAGAAAAGAAAACCCCCCCAAAAAATGGTGCAACTGCAACTTGTATAGTTTTGCACATCTCTTGGCCCCCACCCCCCAATCATTTTCTCTCTCTTCCCCACACATACACGCTTTTACGTTATGACATCATGTTGGACACCATTGACCTAAAACAGTGGTTCCCCATTCCAGTCCTCAAGAACCCCCAACAGGTCAGGTTTTCAGGCTATCCCTGCTTCAACATGGAATAGGCCATCTCGACACGATCAAGTCTCCACCGGCGTTTGGCTGCTGACTTACCCTTCTCCTCAGCCGCTCTGCCGCTGGACAATCAGCCACCGGCCATTTCGCCAATAAGGTAATAACTTAAGGGATTTTAACGGTTAGGGTAGGGAGTTAAGGATAGGGGTTTTATGGTAAGGGGCTAGGTTTTTAGGGTACGGAATTAGGTTAAGGGGTAAAGGTCTTTAGGGTTAGGGGCTAGGGTAATGGTTTATGGTAAGGTTTTTTGGGTAAGGGGTTTGCATTATTATTAACGTCTCATATTTGGGGATTTTAGCCTAATGGGTAAAACTAGGGGTTTACCTTGGTGACAAAACAGATGGCAGCGACTAAATATCCTAGACTGCTTCAGCACAGGGGGGCTTAATCAAAATTTCTGTGCCGTCAATTAAACCACATTTGCTGAAGCAGGAATATCCTTAAAACCTGACCTGCTGGGGGTTCTTAAGGACTAGAGTTTGGAACCACTGACCTAAAGGTTTAACGGACATTAATAGAGATTAGCAAAAATGTATGTCTGTGACGTCACAAGCATATCTACACAAAATAACGTTTCTACTCCATAAAATTCCTGGACAACCACCTCCACTCTCCCTCACAAACATATATTACCAAGTTATATTTTGCTAGTCTTTGTAACAGCACACCCCATCTTGGGGCTTGATACATAGCTCCCTTAATAGTGACATAAGACCTTTGGCAACTGTGTTTCAAACATATATCCAGCTGTGTGCCAAAAGGTGACCAACATTTTCTAAGAGAGATGTGAAGATTTAGCATCTGCGCTTTGTCAACAAAGGGACAACAGAACCTCTGTTCTCATCAGGTGGTCAAAATACTGATACCAGAATGATGCAAAATCAAATAACATATACTGTGATTTCTGATTTGTAGAGATGTACAGAATCTTGGAATACAACACTGTGATTCCTATTGTCATCTAAATACAAGTTTGTTTCCTGGCATAACTCTGAACACATACAGTAGACAGAGCTTGAAGCAGGGATTAAAATAAATTTGCACCATTGCCGAGAACTGGTTAAATTATCACTGATACTAGAGGAATTATATTGTTGGTCCTTAAATTATATAAAAACCTGTAAAAACCTAATAGTCTAAGATACTATGGGATTTATTCATTAAACTGTGATAGTGCCCATCAGGACCCTATTTCACAGAAAGCCCCATTAACTTCAATTGGAGTTTCCTACGATGTGTCCTAGTTGGCACTAATGCAGTTTAATTAATAACTGCCTAAATGGCATGTACCTGAGTTCATGCTGCTGGGATGTTTCAATGTAAAATCACTGACGAAGGAACAGACTATGGATGCCCTTAAAAACAAATTCTCAGTAGGGTTAGGTGCACCAGCGATGATTGTGTATATATATTATGGAAGGAACTCATCTATAAGAATGTAGCCTTGTCATTTATTCCTCATGTCCACAGTGTTCACGTATTATTCTGTCCTTTCAAAAAACAAAGTTTAGACACAGGAGGGTTTAACTCAAAACAGGTTTTATTCAGCGGGAAGCTCAACAAACATGACAGTGTCAGCAGTCTGGAGAGCACAGCTCTGAGTTATCCAACCATACAGATAACATGTGCATAACAAATAAGGTTACACACCGAAGTGCAGCAATGGGTCTATGTGGTTGGATGGTGCTTTTTCAGAGCTGCTGGTGTAGTTATTGAACTGGTATATACCGGACGTCCTTTGCACACCCAGGTTTGGAACAGCCAGGTTCAAAGCAATCAGTTGGTTTTCAGTTACAGACATCAGCCAAATTTCCCACCTCCTTACCTGACCTACATTAATTACACTTCACAGACCCATCCGCTGCTTTTCCATCTGATAGGTACTTTCTCTTCCAATATACACAGTATACTGTATTTACCATTTCCTTTTCTTTGTTTTCCTGCTTTACTTTAAAACTCAAATGTACCCTCTTTGAACCACCCCATCTGCAGAGCGGTATCTTTGAGGATAACGTTTTGTCATTTGGGGGATTTTGGGTAATAATGAGCAGAGCTAGGAATAATAATGTGAATGCAAATGGGGAAGAAAAGGAGAATATCTATCAATCTCACTTTAAACACCAGTTGTTGTGTTTATGGGTCATTGCATGGCAAGAGTAATTTGGCACAGGATAAAAGGATCGTGATGAGCCATCCAGTGTTGTTATATGCTGAGAGGACAAGATTATAGCAATGTACAAGTTTTATGTATGTTCTGTGCAGTGCTGGGAGCTTTATCTTCATTGCCTCTTAGGATGATCTTTCCATTCTAACTCAGAAAACAGATTTTCACTAAACAACCAAACATCCACCGAACACCAAATGACCTCAGTAATTGGGGCATTGCACTAATGCCTTGCTCTTTATCGGGGTGAAAGAAATGCCAGTTTAAGATAAAAATCTGTCATTTTAGCTAGGCATGTGTACATCAACAACGTCTGTGTTAGATTTAAGGCAATTGCATTTATTAAAATGATAAAGAAAATGTGAACAATCTCTTAAAATATATGTTAAAAAAAGTATGGTTTATTGCAAATTGTGTCATTAGTCATCATTGATATTTCAACTACATTAATAAATGCCCCCTCAGTTAACTAATGTGCAAACCCAGGTTAAGTGAGACAGCTTCCTTTGTCTATGCCACAGAATGGTATATCTTTGAGAACATACATTAAGTTCTGGAGGTCTTATGCTATAATAGGTTATAGGCATACAAACGTCAATAATGGCACAGGACCAATAATGATTACGTTTTTTTCTTCAAGGTGCAAAATCATTTTCAGAAATGTCACGTGACCAAAATTCCAAAGCTACTAAAAATATACTCCAGTTCCTATGTACTTAAAATTAATACATTATTTTATTAATCTCCATAAACATACGTTTTACATAGTAATAACATTTTACCTCAGCTAGTAACAAAGGACAATCATTATCTCGTATGACTATTTCCTTCACCAATAACATTAGTTGCTTGTAGACTACGGGCCTCATGCAGTAAGCAGCAATAAGCCACTTATCGACCAAAATGCCTACTCCGATTCAATAAGTGTTGATAAGCGGGCGATAAATGCCTGAATCGCCAAAAAAACTTTTGAACAAAATCAAACCGCCGGCTGAGCGGCGATTAGCCACTTATCGACGCTTTGCGGAATGTTCATAAACACGCACAAATCTAGTAGCCGCGAGTATGTTATCGCCGCCTATCGCGGCCCTAGAATGGTGATTTTCTCCCCAAATCCAAACGCCAGAAAAAGTTGGCAGATTGGTGGGGAGAAGCATTGATAAGCAGCGAGACGCCACTTAGAAAAATGTTGGGCTTTTTCCTGCCTCGGATTGATGTCGGGGGTCTCCGGAGCTGATACCCATTAATACCAGCACCAGAGACCCCCGGCATGAATCCCATGTAATAAAAATGCATTTACAGCCACTTCATTACATTAGCAGCTAACCGCTAAGGCAATGTATTGTATTGTATGTCTTTATTTATATAGCGCCATTAATGTACATAGCGCTTCACAGTAGTAATACATGTGGTAATCAAATAAATAACAGATATTATAAATAACAGATCATGGGAATAAGTGCTTTAGACATAAAAGTAACATTTCGGAAGAGGAGTCCCTGCCCCGAGGAGCTTACAGTCTAATTGGTAGGTAGGTAGAACGTACAGAGACAGTAGGAGGGAGTTCTGGTAAGTACGTCTGCAGGGGGCCAAGCTTTATGTATCGTGTTCAGAATATCCACAGTGCTATTCATATGCTTCTTTAAGCAAGTGTGTCTTAAGGTGGGTCTTAAAGGTGGATAGAGAGGGTGCTAGTCGGGTACTGAGGGGAAGGGCATTCCAGAGGTGTGGGGCAGTCAGTGAAAAGGGTTTAAGGCGGGAGAGGGCTTTAGATACAAAGGGGGTAGAAAGAAGACATCCTTGAGAAGAACGCAAGAGTCAGGATGGTGCATAACAAGAAATTAGGGATGAGATGTAAGGAGGGACAGAAGAATGTAAAGCTTTATAAGTGAGGAGAAGAATGGAGTGTGAGATGCGGGATTTGATCGGAAGCCAGGAGAGGGATTTCATGAGGGGAGATGCTGAGACAGATCTAGGAAAGAGTAGAGTGATTCTGGCAGCAGCATTTAGGACAGATTTTAGGGGAGACAGGTGAGAGGCAGGAAGGCCGTACTGCAGGAGGTTACAGTAATCAAGACGGGAGAGAATGAGGGCCTGAGTCAGAGTTTTAGCAGTCGAGCAACAGAGGAAAGGGCGTATCTTTGTTATATTGCGGAGGAAAAAGTGAGAAGTTTTAGAAATGTTTTGAATGTGAGGGGCGAATGTGAGAGAGGAGTCGAGTGTGACCCCCTAGGCAGCGTGCTTGGGCTACTGGGTGAATGATTGTAGTTCCAACAGTAATGTGGAAGGAGGTAGTAGGGCCAGGTTTGGGAGGAAGTATGAGGAGCTCTGTTTTAGCCATGTTGAGTTTAAGGCGTCAGAGGGCCATCCAGGATGATATAGCAGAGAGACATTCAGAAACTTTGGTTTGTACAGCAGGTGTAAGGTCAGGTATTGAAAAGTATATTTGTGTGTTAACCCCAATGAAGGGGTTAACCAAACGTGCCATGTTTATTGTGGGTAGTGGGTGTGGGTGAAGGGGGGATTTGGCCCTTAGTGGTGGTTGAGGGTGGACTTGACGGTGGACTTAACCCCTTCATTACATTAGCGGCTAATATCCGGGTGGGTGGTTAGGCCTCCCGGGTGAGTTGCGGGGCAGGGTGGGTTAACCCCTTAATGACTATAGCGGTTTTTAACCGCTACAGTGATTAAGGGGTTAGGGGCCATTAGAATGGATTTATTATGTACTGTATGTACGCTTTCTGGCAACGGAGGACAGGGACCTGCGTATCGTGATGAGGACATCCATCATATTGCTGTGGCAAGTAGAAATGTATTTATTTACTTTATTTATGCTGGTTAATGTTGTGTTTAATAATGGGCAAATAATCTATTATCCATATCTGGATAATACTTATTTTGCCATTACTGTATGTTTTTGGTGGGTTAGATGATTGAAATGTAGGCCATGTTTTATTTGTTGACATACCAGGTTGGTACGTTAGGTCTGTGGGGACCTATGGAGACCACCTGAGGACCCCCGGACGTCCACGGGTACCACCTGCGGATCCACGGGGGACACCTGCGGGGAAGAACCGGGGGCCCCTTAGCTGTGGGGGCCCCCCGGACCCACAGGGACCACCCGAGGGCCCCCAGATCCCCATGGGAACAACTCTGTGGGAACCACCCGATGGCCCTCAGACACCTGTGGGGATGATCCGGGGACCCCCAGAAACTCGGGGGCCCACCCATGGACCCCATTGTAGCCAACAGTGACCCATGGGGACCACCTGGAGGCCCACGGCACCTAGCGGGGACCACCCAGAGACCCCAGACCCTGTGGGCACCCCCCTCTGGTGCACTGTGGGGCCTGCAGACACCCGTCGGGCCCACCAGGGACTACCGTAGGCCTGAGGTATTAAGCCTGTATGTTAAAAAATAAGTAATGGTTTTACATTATGGGGAGGGCACGGGGAGGGGTGGTGTATTGATGCTTAGTAAATGTTTTTTAATATACATTTAATAACTAGTGTAGATGTGCAGGGGGTCTCCGGAGTAGAACCGCATTGGTTTTATGTCCGGGGACCCCTTGCTTCCCGAGACACAGGCCCAGTTATGGGGTGCCGGTATCTTCTATGCATGGAGATGTCCCGCATCACGTGATCGGGACATTTCCATGCATAGGAGATACCGGCACCTCATAAAGGGGCCTGTATTTCGGGAAGCAGGGGGTCCCCGGACATAAAACCAACGCGGTTCTGCTCCGGAGAACCCCTGCACATCTACACTAGGAATAAAATGTATATTAAAAAAATCATAATTTTCAGGCGAGATTTGCGCTGGGAGAGGCGGCTCTCTCTGAGCAGCTCTCTCTGCAGCAGAAATGAATCACCGGGTTAGGCCTTTTCAGAGGGTCGATCCAATCACTGGCAGCAACTCACTCGTTTTGGGAATTTTGCTATGACAGGTAATGAAGGCTTGCTGAATACCGTGATAGCAACGCTCCAAAAACGGTGATTTAAATGTCCTGGCGATATTTTTATTTTAACCTTTACTGCATAGGCCCCTAAAAGTCATCCGAACGTACATATTATTGTGCAGCATTTATAAACATCATGGACATGTGGTACGTTGTCGCCCTGTCTTTGTTTGTCTTGTGACTGCAACATTTAAAATGTACATTGAAACATTGAAACACTTGATGCTGAAATGATTCAGCTTTCACTCATAATGGAGTTGAAGTTCCACCTGGAAGTAAAAGATGCCCCTATTTGAAGTGAGATTTTATTCACACCTTCATTGGTCAAATCTATGACTGAAATCATAAATGAATACTTTAAAAAGTAACATTTCCTGGTCACCTTTTCTGGACCCCATAAAAATTCATGAAAATGCTGCATATACTTTAAATGTAGTGATTTTCTTTACGTATATGCTTCATACTTGCTAAGCAGTGCTAAGCCATACTTAGTACCGCCCTATTTTCTGTATATATCAACCTATTTTCTGTACCGTTGTCTACATTCCCCATTATTTGAAAACATTAGTTGATTTAAATTTCAACAACTCACATTCACAGATGAAAGAGTAACAGCCATTAAAAGTAAAGAGTACAATTATATGAATCGCTGTGATACAGTCAACCACATACTGTGCAAATTAAAGATCTATAATGCATTATCAAAAGAAATACAAGGCGGCATGATATACAGACATGGTTGAGAAAATTCTCTTCAACATACGTTTTAATAAATAAACATTACAGATTAATCAAACTACTTTGTATTATCGTCTAATGCTCCTGTCTACTTCTTGGTTATTATTCTTATATCACATTATTCCCCCTGTCAAATTGTCCGCAATTCTACTTCCCAAGGTAGAACTGATTAATATTCTTTCAACTAAATATGGCAGCAATATTTGACACCCTCTTCTGGTTCAGACAAAGTCCCACCGCTATACTAGAGCAAAATCATGGGTACAAAATTGGATTAAAAATACTGTGCATTGAAAGACATTCTAGGCGGTGCTAGTCTATAAAATGAATTTCATCACAGGAAACCACTGGCAGCACATTCACTTGAATTGGCCATAAGATGTCACTTGGCACTGTCTTATGGAATAGCAGAGTAAATAATGATCTCTATACCTTCTTTATAGAAAATAATTTAAAAAAACACAATGTAAACATTTCGTTAACTCTAACTAACGAGAAAAGATATATATTTTTACATTTTTGTTGATGTGCCATTGTGCATGTCGTAACCTTGCAGTATATGCTTGTAGACAATTTAGCACAATGCAAATGCTTGTAAAGCACCCAGCAGCAACAACACATTAGGGATGTTTAAAAATGGGAAGTGCAGAAGAACTGACCTTTGGCTATGCTTCATTGCATTTAACATTGGCGATACTTCTTCACTTGAACGAATGGTAGAACACTTTAATTAACATTAGCAAAACCCCTCCTGACATTTCCAGCCTAGCATCATGTATATTTATCAAAGTGCAAACACTGAGTGCAAACACGGCTTGGACTAGTAATGAATACACTTAATGAAAAAGCAGTCGTGGTGATATTTATTGTTGTTTTTCTTCTATTCAACACTGGGGTATACAGTACAGTATTTTTTAGATATAAGTTTAAACTACAGTATGTGTGTGCATCGTTCTGCCCCTAAACTTCTAGGTATGTAAACATATGTATATATTTGTAAATGCGACAGTGGTTGAACCACATTGCAAAAAATTGTTCTGGGCAGATGTAATAGTGTATATAGTACAAACCTCCCCAAATAATTAGTCACAATATTCCACACTGTCAGTGGGAGGCAGTAGAAAAGCTCCTGGTGATGTGCCCGAAATGGATGGACTGTCATGAGCAGTGACACTAGTGAGTTTCCTTATGTCAGTAAAGGAAGAGATGAGTTTTCATTGAGCAGGCAGGACAGAATGCGATGGGACCCAGCTATGGAGGTGACCCATTGTTCAAATGTAATGAATGAAGAACACAATCAGATTCATGACATCTAAGTACCCAGTTTGGATTCAGGATAGATAGAAAGAATGATGCTGTGAGTATCCATTTAGCAAAGCACAAGTAGAAATAAATCCCATGACTTAGAGGGGGTTACTTAATAAATTGCAAAAGTGCCAGTCAGGAAACTCTCACATGGAAACTACCACTGAAGTCAATGGGAGCATCCATGCTGTAATGCCCAGATGTGCACAATCACAGTTTAAGGAATAAGGGATGTTGTACGAGATGTGCGCAGAGGGTAAAACACAGGAGACATTTTTAGGAGAAATAAACGTAGGCTTTATTAGCCAGCAATTTTAAATAGAAAACAGCTTCATATCAGCAAAAAAGTTAGAGCAGAAAATAACAACAGGCCTTACCCCATGTAGGGGACTGACTAAAATTTCAACAGTCCCTATCTGAGAGCTGGAAGGATAGGCCTCTTACCAACCTTTGACACAAGTCCAAAGAGAGGTACCTGTAGGCAGCGTCCTCTCCAAGTCAGTCCAGGGTCTGTGATTGTGTCTTTAGGGTGATATCTCTGGTGGGTTGCAGGGACCAATGCTGCCTGGAGTAGAGAGTCTCTTTTCCCTTGGTATATCTCTAGCAGCACAGACTCTCTCTGTGCTAGCGATCCCCTGCAGTCTGTGACGCATGCCTTTAATCATGCTTGATGAGCTGGGTGCAGACTGGTCAATTAACTCCTGCTTAGATTAACCAGCTTCTTGCTGGACACCGACTAAATACAGGCTTTATTTTTGAAGCCTTTTAGGCAGGGGAAAGGCCCGGTCACATACTGTACCTCCCCTGTTTGTGGGTTACTAGGGCTAGATCTGGCTGAAGCCCACCCCTTGGCTGAGTTTTTATCAACTCTGATTGACCCCCATGGCATCTCTGCTTCTAATCGATAGACTTATCGTCCTGGGACTCTCTTCCTTGAAGTATTACTTTATCTACCATGTCCGCATCTCCATTGCGTGTGGAAATCCCACATGAAGTCTGGTGGGTTATCTCTATTACAGTAGCTCCATCTTGATGCTCTCTCAGCACCAGGTGGACCCCAGTCTATAGCTTCCTTATCCATCACGGGCTTACCTACAAAAAGAATGACCCCCTTATCCATAGAGGGGTCCATTGTGGCTGGTTAAGGATCCCTAAGTTCCATGACATCCGTCTTTTGTAGTTATCCTCCGACCTAATCGTTACCTGTTTCTCTCCTTGTTGGGGTTCGCAAACCTGTAGTCTCATGCCTTTTTCCCTTGCAAAGACGAGTGGCCAACTACAGTTGCATATTTAGGGGCGTGCTCATAGATACCGTTCTGTCTCATTCTAGTCAAAGACTGAATCTTTATAGCAGCTGCTTTCATCGCGAGCATTCTGGTTTGCACTATGTGGGCACGGTCGTATGAATGAATTAGTATTGCATTTCTCAGTTGTAATTCAGTTCTTCTTAACTGAATTTTGTAGAAAGTCGATTGTAGCACTAAGATGGCATTGCGGGTGCACTTATAGCAATGCACAGCATGCTTGGTTGTGATGTAAGACCTATATCTGGACTGAATAATACAAACAGCTTCCTTCATTTTCCTGTAGCATCTTTGCTGCAGACACTTTATAACATTTGACTGGAGCACAAATACACATTGCTTCAAATGTTCATATTTCTTTCTTTGTTGTTGCATTCTCCATATGACTGAAGAAGGCAAGCATCTTTATTCTGGTGATAAAGCTGGCGAGTTTCCATTCCTCTGGAGGCAGCCTGTATGATGAGTGTCGAAGAGCGTTTGCACAGATTATTTTCTCTCTCCAACCTTCCTTGCATAAGAGCTCTGTAGAATTTTTTACGTGTTAGAACACTTCTCCTCTATCTTTCAGCGTCTGCTCTGATCTGAGAAAGTTCTAATTGAAGACAGAGATTTTCTCTTTTCCTGCTGAAAAGCGCCCTCTGCTACTTTCAGTGCCAACTGTACTTCAAACCTTTCCAGTTGGATTTGGTTCTTCACCTTATTTCTTCATGAAGATTCCGCTTTCTTTCACTGACTTGATCAGTCAGATATGAAACCTCCTCTGTCAGGTTTCTGTTTTTTTTTTTTTTTTTTCGTTTTTGTTCCAGCACACATAACGGAATAGACTTTGGTCACAGCATCAGTACCTTGTGTGGGTCACCGTCTGTAGCAGTCCCCCCAGTCATGCTGTGGGGGTTGTGGCTTTATCCGGTGCTGTGTAGCTTTTTCTGTCTGGATCTGAAACCCTTAATTCTGGTCACCTATGCACGTGGTTCTTCTGCTTTCACACCTGTTGCTAAAGCTGTTACAAACAAAGCACAACAAAAATTTCCTGACTGTCAACTGATAAAGATATGGAGGACGTCAGCCATCAGAGGATGACCACGGGCAGTGGAGGCAGAGAAGGACGGCAGCCTTCAGAGGATGACAGCAGGATGCTGACTCTAGACCACTGGTCTATCTGTTTGAGCACCTTTTCATTTCTGGCCGGTTAGTTGATCACCTCTTCCTTATTCAGAGACACGTTGACCACATCTTTCAGCATGGTCAGGATTTTCCTAGAGGGTTCCTGGTACAGTGGCCCTCAGTGTGATGGGGCCCACCACTTTTGTGAGGATCTGCAAGCACAGCCGGTAAGTGTAAAACATCATGAAGAGCTTGGCCACCTTCTCCCGTTCCTGGTATTTGGCTGCAGCCTCAGACAGCTGTGTTCAGGTATGACTCCTAAACCTGGTCTACTTTGCAAAGGAGAGTTAAGTGTCTTCATGATAGAATCAACAAAGTTTGAGGCAAACTGGCTGGAGTATTTGATGACCCTCTATAAGAGCAAAGATGCAGAATTCGATGTCCTCACCCCGCCATGCTCTCTTGTCAACCAACATGTTTCTGTCCGATCTGGCACTGAACTCCAGAGAGAGACACCTCAAGAGTGTGTTGATGGAGGCATACAGGACCTGCATCTTTGGGCCAAGGTCTTCCACTTGTAGCAGCTGGGTGCTGAGCATGGGCACCATTGGTGGTGATATGGTCATTAACTGCCCCAGATTTTCCTCCCTCTCCAACCCTCTCAATCACTTGTTGGCTCTCCCTCTTCTCCTTCCCAGCCAATTCCTGTTGGCTCTCCCTTTTGTGTAGCCCGACCATTGTCACGCAGGTTTCTTTGGAGCCCATGGCCACAATCTCTTGTGCCATTTTGGAAGCAAAGGCGAGCACAGCTGGAAATATAGAAGATTGTGCATTGGTGTTGGTAATGACCTGGTCCCAATCTGTCGCTGAAGCCCCAAGAGGAGGCAGGTGATTATCTTTGTGAGTCAGAGTAGCTGCAGTTGGCCTGGATGGAGAGAAGCTCCTTTTTCTGCCTGAATCAGAAGCACATATAGTTGGGGCACTGTTGGAAGCCTACTGTGTACGCACAGGATGGAGCTCTCATTCAGAGCCTGGCTGAGTGTTGGGTGGAAAAGGACGGCTGTCCCGTCGGCGATGCCCTGAGGACGAGGGGACAGTGCATGAGATCAGTGCACCTCCTATGGGAAGACTCAGATAACAAACGTTTCTGCAGGTTCTGCAAGTCCTCCTCCTCTTCCTCCGCCCCCCAAACCTACCCGGCTGGGTAATTTTGTTCCCCCGCGTACCCTGGAATCAGTGATTTTAAGAGCCATTACATCACTATTTAAAATTCCAGAGCCACGTCTCATCCCACTTCTTAAACCATATGTAAGAGATGTGCACAGAGGGTAAAACACTAGATTTTTTTTTAGTAGAAATAAACATAGGCTTTATTAGCCAGCAGCTTTAAACAGAAAAGAGCTTTATATCCGCAAACACAGTTAGAGTAGAAAATAACAACCAGCCCAAACCCATGTAGGGGACTGAGTAACAATTCAGCAGTTCCTATCTGAGGGCTGAGGACAGGCCTCTTACCAACCTTTGACACAAGTCCAAAGAGAAGTACCTGTAGGCAGGGTGCTCTCCACATTAGTCCAGAGTCTGTTGTGGTGTCTGTGGGGTGATCCCTCTGATGGGTTAAAGGGAATGATGCTTCCTGGAACAGAGAGCCTCTCTTCACCTGGGATTTCTTTAGCAGCACAGACTCTCTCTGTGGTAGAGGTCTCCTGCACTCTGTGCAACAGGCATTAATCATGCTTGATGATCCAGGTGTAGACTGGTCAACTAACTCCTGCTGAAATTAACCAGCTTCCTGATGGACTCATCTGCTAAAGACAGGCTTTATTATTGAAGCCTTTTAGACAGGGTAAAGGCCCTTTCACAGATGTAATAATGTGTACCATAATATTTGATTTACAGTACAGTATTTATAGATGATATATTTTAGGTGTGGATGGAGCACGTTGAGACCCTCATACAGTTTTTTTGAGGAACCGAATATGGTTAGACTTACAATAGTCATTACACTACATTACAATACTTCTGATGTCTGCTTCCCAGACTCCTAATCTATAATGATGGTGATACTTTGCAGACTAACATATACTCCAAAAGTACTGACAGAAACACCCTTTTTCTCCATACCAGTTTTCACCCATTCAACATCATGCAGTTCTTGCCCACAAGCCAACTGAATAGAGTTAGACGTATAGTGACTGAGGTTGATAGGGTCGAGATGGGACTGAAACAGATGACTGATAAGTTCAGGGAGAGAAGAAATCCTGAGGACAAGATGAATAGGGAGGTATGGATGATGTCCAGAACATGGATAAGGAGGACCTTCTGAAACCTAGAGTATTGAGAAATTTAAATGCATGCCATTTGTGTGTACCTATAACTTGTCAAGCCTTATAATAAGTAGAATCATTAAAAAAATACTAAGACCTGATACAACCCAATCCCTTCCTGAAAGATGATACTTGAAGCTTCACCTTTTATGACATGTAGGAAAGCATATGCCATACACTGGCGACACACTTTATTCGAGCTTGGCTAGTCCCACGAATTCGGGTATACCCGGGTGTATTGAGGTTTGTGACTGTTTTCTGCCCGAGTGCATTGAGGTATTTTCCATGCAGGGATTTAAGCATTCTATTCCCGCTGGCTGCAATACTGCACAGTATATATATATATACTGCATTACAATTCATGAATTTATGCCATCTGGTAGACACGCGAAGCATTGCAGCCTATTAAATCCTTATCATTATCATTTAACAGATTAGCCGCCCGTCAGCCAGGCATGAACCCAGGCTGGGAAGGCAAACGCAACGGGGCTTGTTAGAGGTGAGGAGCGGCGCATTCCAGGTATCTGCCAGGTACATACTGGGTATTTGCTCGAATAAAGTGTGTCGGTGCAGTATGAGATACCTGTGAGGTTTCATCTTGGTCGTGTGAGGAGCTCTAGCTTGCAAATTAAAAAGTGACACAGATATGTGGGACATCTCCCTCTTTATGTTGCTCCCAATGTGGAAAAGTCCAGAAGGGACAAACCTTTTTGCATCCCCACACAGGCCGTAAATATCGAATTTATGATTACACTGCTTGAAATGTAACTTTATAGTCTATTTAATTAAATGCCCATGTGGTTTGCCTATGTGGGTGAGACTACCCTGAAAGGCCAAAGAATGTATAAGCCAACATAAGTCTATGATTAGACATAAGGTGTTGAATCAACATGGGTCTCCCAATTATGATTCCAGCTTATTGAAATGCTTCATAAACCACTGAGAGGTGGTAATAGGATACAGAAAACATGATAGGATACTGGATCATGAACTTGAAATGTTGCATCAATGAGATCTAAACAGGGAATATAACTTGACTAATCTCTTATAGATTTCCTTACCGGTTGGCTGGCTGGTCATAGCATCAGCCAATCTTCCATGGAAAAACCAATAGCATACATAAGTGAGTAGAGGGCGCCGAAGGTCATGTCCTACACATGCGTTATATAGTTATTGTCCCTACCTTATCCATTGCTATAATACAGTATCTAGCTATTAACCTAATATAAGATATGTAGGGAAAACCATCAGATCCCTTAAAACTAGAATTGGTGAACATATCAATGGGATCAAAAATGCTCAATGTAACTTAGATAAAGTGAAGAAAATTCATAATTTATCCCAGCATTTTTTTGACCCACAACCAAGGGAAAAGTAATGGACTACGTTTTAGGGGGGTGGAAGTAGTTGCAAGAGATCCCAGAAGAGGGGATCGCGATTTGAAACTCTTGCAAAGAGAACAATATTGGATATTTACATTGGGGACTAAATCGCCAGGCGGGCTTAATGAATTAATAAAACTTGCCACATTCCTCAAATAAGATTCCTTTATTTTCTTGCACAGTATATGCATTATTCCTGGTTTCATTTATACAGTACCTTCATCCATGTTAATTCTATTATCAATTTTATTATTTTTATGCCTGTAGACGGACGTTCACAGAGGTACACAATTGGAGACTTTTATAAGGTGAAATTATAATAAGGCTTTATTGTGCCTTTTCCTTTTCATCAGGAAATCCATCCAAACACAGGAGGGGAACAAAGCTTCTATTCACTTGGGAGTATTTCTAGTGAAACACTATGCAATAATTCACATCTCCCTTAGTCAAGCATTTCTCCCAGCCCCAACACACATAGCGTGAAATAAGCAGATATAAGAAGTCTCTTAAGATTGAAAGTCTTATCTGTTTCTTGAAGGGAAAATCTTCTCAGTTCCTGGTTCAGCTCCCTTCTCTCAGGGTGTGTCAGCTTCAGGTTTAGTAGTTTTCCCTGTGTCTTGAAATCAGCTCTGCTGTGTTTTCTGGCAGAGCTCAAAACAGGTCAGCTCCAGAGATCTGTGTTCTTCTTGGTCAGTCTCTACTGGGAGACTCAATAACCTCTGCTCTGTCTCCAAAGGTCATCTCACAAGTGAGGTAAGGAGTCACTTCCTGTCTCAACAGACAGGCTTTTGTAAGCAATCTAAATCAGGCAGGTGGTGTTTATTAATTGACTACCAGCAGTTAACCACCACACTGCTAGATTAAAGGCACATTACTTGAACAGGGATTATTCCCCTGTTACAATGCCAAGTAATAGTTTTTTCTTCTTTTTTATTTACATCAGCTGTTTAATTATTGGTTAGATTAACTCTATTTTAGAGATATTCACATTACATCATGCATTTAGCAATAGTTAGATTAATTATGCCTTTTATGTAGATATAGTCATTTCTTAGTTTCAATTGGTATTTATTAGTGTGGATTATAGTATTAAGCTCCATTAGGGAGTATTATATTGTAGGTTATATTAGCATTTTGTAGTGTTGGCATTATGCATATATGTCTTGTAAGTGGATAATGATTTGTGTTGTCATTTGTCTTAGTTTGTCATTCAACCATGTGCTGCTGCAGATGGTTCAGCTAGCTAGTGATTGCTTTTTATGCACACCAGCAGCATGTAACACTGATTGGAAGGTTTTTTACTAATAAGGCAATCCCATTGGCTGAGGAAATGTCGGTCTTGCTATAATAAGCAACCATGGGTGTTGCTATGATATACCTGCTAGGATATACTCCTGAAGAAGCGTCATATGACGCGAAACACGTAGAGGTGACACCATCACACAGTGGGGAGCGAACGTGATGACGGAAGCTCAGCCAGCTGTGGATGCTCACCAGTCCTGCACTGGGTGTGTTCCTTTTCATATGTAAGCAGGAACATCTATTTTTTCACCCTGAATTTTTCCATCTATAATTCTGAGGGGGTTGTGATTTGGGAATACTCCTTTAGTGCATAGACTGTGTGGGTCTTAGATCTATCAGGATCTTTTTATTATATTATGTAATATATTTGTGTGGTTTTTATGTAATATTGAGTCAATTTGTAAAGTTTTTCAATTTTGATTTATGGTTTTTCATTTTTTGTGCTTCCTTTTTGTGTATGTGTTCCGGTTTGACCCCGCTGATCACGGGAGAGTGGGAGCAGAGAGATTTTTGGGACTGCGCATACTTTTCTTTCTGAGGGCATAGTGAGATGCAGAAGGAGAGACTTCCCAGGTATTGGAGGATAGGAAGAGTACAAATAATCACAGCATTTAGAATGCCAAGTTCTCACCATTGCAAAGTTGTTGTTGTTGTTGTTGTTGTTGTTGTTGTTGTTATGAATCCAGAGTTTCTTGTAATGTTCACCTCCAATTTCAACTCCAAAATTAACTCCACATTCACTTTATGTGTGACACTTTTGATGTTACACACAGCCAAATGGCTCACAGCCAAAATAGACTGCCTTAAATGCATACACTTAACTAACAATTAAGGGAGGAGTTTTCCTAGTGAGCTCACAGAAACATTCCAGATAGTTGTTAATTAGATTTAAGTTCTCTTTCAATTGATAGTAGAAATCAGCTCACAGAAACATACCAGAAGGTTGTTAATTAGATTTAAGTTATCTTTCAAATGTGAATAAATATAAACAAAATGAATGTGGTGCAGCTCCCAAGAGACAAAGTTTCCGTTTGTCTTAATAAATGAGATACAAATACCAAAAATGGGGCACAAACACTAACAAATATAATGTAAATGTGAGTGTCCAATGAATGAGTGATATATGTGAAAAAATAGGGATACACTCTTGATCTGCAAAACCTGAAAAGTCTTCCACTTGGGAAGAAAGAATAAAGAAAAAACACAATAGTGTAATAGAGTTTAACAAATCAAATTGTATTGGAGATTAAAAAATGCGAACTCACAAAGAAATATTTTAAAAGAGCCTCAAGGTATAAAAATCTAGGAAGGATTTCACGGTTTTGTCCTTCCTGGTCCCCAGTGCAGGCGCTGATGTCCAAAACAGTTTTGGCTTTGTTCCTCCTACGTGTCGGTGCGGCAAGATGATTGGCACTCCGATCCGGTTTCCAACTAGTGTGACGTCACTCCGTGACATGACTTGGGACCTGGATGATCACTGCATCTCGGTCTTGGAGACAGAGGGCAGCCGTACACACTGGGGGGTGCCGTGGGACAGAGAAAATTAGCAACAATCAACTCGTTTCACTCAGGGATTGTAGAATGATAGAGACTCTTGATCTTTATATACCTTGGAATCAGTGATGTCACAATTACATGGCCCAAACATTCCATAATAAATGTACTTGATGTATACAACACTTAAGATATAGTTTACTCAAAATTCTTTGATTTTTAGGTTGACCATTGATTGTCAGTAGTAAATCATGATGTACCACTATGCCAAATCAATTAATTTCTTGGCATTTGTAATGTGTATATATATATGGGGAGCCGGCATCTTGGCAGACATGTTTAAATTCTCCCACATCATGTGATGCAGGAGAATTTAAACATGGCCACTGGGATTTCGGCACCCTATACTGGGGCCTGCATCTCGGGAAGCAGGGGGTTCCTTAGGCTGAAATAAAAGTGGTTCAGCTCAGGAAACCCCCTGCTCATGTACACTATAAGTAAAAATTAAAGCAGCTTAATTACCTTTGCGGCTAGCCACTACGGAAATGATTTATATTTTTTTTATTTGGGTTTTGATACTAGTGTGTGGGAGCAGGGGGTCTTCTGAGCAGAACGCATTGATTTCAGCCTCGGGGACCCCCTACTTCGAGATACAGGCCCCGTTATGGGGTGGGTGACGGTATCCCACTGCAGGATTTAAATCTCCGGTCACGTGAGGCGGGAGATTTAAAAGCCATGGGGATACCGGCACCCTAAACCGGGGCCTGTATCTCGGGAAGTAGGGGGTCCCCGAGGCTGAAATCAATGCGGTTCAGCACAGGAGACCCCCTGCTCACGTACACTATTATTAAAATTAATATTTGAACTGTACGATCGCCTGTAAGATGCAACGTCTCCATGCAGCTCTTCCAGGCTGAATTTTTCTATCAGTATCAAACAGGTCATAACGAACTTTTTAAAAAATGGCGTTCATTCTTAGTGAATACCATTTTTGCTCACATGTTTTAGTGTTCGATAAATCAATGCAAAGTCGTATGACAATGCACTGATTTATCACTGCTTTGTGAATAGGCCTCATAGGCATCATTCCGTAACTGAGAACAATAAATGGAGACAGGACATCCTTAATACACATAACTATAGCCACCCACACCCATTTACAGGACTCACAGTGAGGCTTCAGTCTGAACTTGGAGGAACCTGTTTCTATAACATTGAGAGGTTCAATATATACACTTCTATAGTGACATCACTGCTCACAAGGCATTCAAAGGAGGCAGATCCCTTTCTGCGTAGTCATCCTTCATCACAGGAGGGGGAGGGGAGTAACCTGAATGATCCCACACACTTAACCCATTACAGCTGTTACCCCTTCTAATAGTCCCAAGGGGAGGGGGGGTACATTTTTTTAGTGTTCTTTTCAGTACTTCCTATTTAGCAGATATTTATTACAATCAATTTTGGATTCATTTCATTATATCTGTAGGAGGACATGTGCAGAGGTACACAATGGAGACTGTTTTAAGGTGAAATTAAAACAAGGCTTTATTGTGCCTGTCGCTTTAAACACAGCAAAAATCAACATAATAGAATAAGCCAAACAAAAAAACCTATCTCTGCTTTGGAGACTATCTACACATGTAGCTCAGCCCTCTATGACTGGGTTGGTTAGCTAAGCTATTTACCAGCCCCAAATCATAGAGACATTTATCAATACACATAGACATAGATAATAGTCTTATACGAAAAGTCTTATCTGTTAGCTGGGCTGCTGTAGGGGAAGCTTCCCTGCTCTCTTGGAACCGCACCCTTGTGTGCACAGGCAATATCAGGCTCCAAGTTTAGAATCTTGTCCCCTTTGTCTTGTGGTCAGCTTGTCGCTCAAGACATCTGTCCTTCCTTGGTTCAGCCCTGTTGTGGACTAAGGAATCTCTGCTCTGTCTCCTAGTTCAGCTCAGGTGTGAGCTAAGGAGTCTCACTTCCTGCCTCAAAGGCAGGCTTTTTCTACCACCTGCAATCAGCCAGGTGGTGTTGGGTAATTGCCTACCAGCAGTTAACCACCACACTACTGGATTAGAGGCACATTTGTGCACAGGGATAAGTCCCCTGTTACAATATCGTTATGGTGGAAAATGATTTGTTATTGCCTAACCCTATAACCAATCCTATCACATCAAGCACCACGCAACACAAGCAGTGAGATCGCTACTCACCCCACTTCATAGAGATCTTGGTTAACGTGAATTTATGCTTTAAATAATTGGCTAGTCGTAAGTGCACATTCTTGAGGCTTTTTATTCTTTGTTATAAAGTGTTTTAGTCTATACCATCTGCGCTATTTGTATCTTCTTTTCTCTTTCTTCTGAGATCACCCACGCATGTTTGGCAGTACATACACCCTTTTTGCCCCCTGATTGGGGCTTTACACTCTTCTGCCCCTCCTTACATATCAGCCCTAATTTCTCGCTATGCACCATCCCAACTCTTGCGTTCGTCTCAAGGATGTCTTCTCTCTACGTCTTTGTATCTAAAGCCCTCTCCCACCTTAAACCTTTCTCACCGACAGCCCCACACCTCTGAAATGCCCTCCCCTCAACACACACCTGATTAGCACACTCTCTATCCACCTTTAAGACCCACCTTAAAACACACTTGCTTAACGAAGCATATGAGTAGCTCCGTGGCTAATACTATACACCTGATACATAAAGCTTGGTCCCCTGCAGACTCACTTACCAGAACGCCCTCCTACTTTCTCTGTACATCCTTCCTACCAATTAGTTTGTAAGCTCTTTGGAGCAGGGACTCCTCTTCCTAATTGTTCATTTTAAAGTCTGAAGCACTTATTCCCATAATCTGTTACTGTATTTGTAGTATTTGTTATTTATACGATTGTCACGTGTATTACTACTGTGATGCGCTATGTACATTAATGGCGCTATATAAATAAAGACATTCAGTACATACATACATATGCATGTATTTCTTCACTAAAATGTGAGTATAACTATTGGAGGATCATAATGAGATTTGAACACATATGCATAATGTTATCACCCTATGGCGCTTCTTGTATTTTTCCTCCCCTCCTACATACTGTATACAGTGTCGGATACAAACTGCTACCTTTTCACCCTGGTCTGGTTGTTATTCTAAGTGGACTATTGTTATTAAATAGAGAACTACTGTATGCCTTTTTGTGTGCCTGACTCCTGTGCAATCCTTTGTGAACATCCTGTCCAACCTACACATTTTAACACTCACATCTTTAAGGCTGCAGCCTTGAAGGCATTTTAAAGATGTACCCGTAGATGTACAACTTCTATATATCATGCAAACATGTACAGTGTATTATCTGATATGACCTTGCTGGCAGAGGGAATGGGACAGTTGACTTCCTTTTCATTGACATTATTAAATGTAAATATCTCTGCAGGGCAACAGTAGTGTCATTAATGACTGATTGAGAAGGTTAACTTTAAGAGCCCCATGGAACAGCTAACAAATTGTAAGTATGCCTAGAAAGATCTTCATTAAGAAACCAATCCCATGAGAGTTGAAAGGAAACTATTTTGTCTAATCTTTTAATTGTCTCTGCGGGGTATTACTGCCACCAGTTACTGAGCAAGGGGGATGACTTACAAACTCACAAAACAGCATCTATTAAATTGGAGGTATACCTACAAAGTGCATATAGTTCTATTAAACCCAAGTGAGTTGAAGAGAAACAAATTTGTCTTTCTTATCTTATGTTTCTGTAAAGCGCTATTGTTCCCGCCAGGATACTTCTGCGAGACCCATATGCAGCTAACACATAGTGACATACAAAGTACTCTAATAAATGTTTGGTTTATTATATTCGTAGGCTGCACTTATAGTGCCTGGCGACGGTGATGCAACGTCGCTCCAAAACAAATCCATTGACTCCGTCGCAAGCGCTTATAGTAAGCAAGACGGAGCGACCAAAAATTTTGAAGCCGGGTAAGTTTGATTTTTTTAGAGACAGTCGCCACATGTGACTGTCTCTAAACCAATCAGAGAGCGCTGCCCGCCCCCTTTGTGATGTCGCTGGACTTGTCGCCAGCGACGTCGCTTAAAACTAAAATATAACTTTTGCTAGTGACGACGGCAACGGGTGATGTCATCGGTCGCATCGCCGGCACTATAAGTGCGGCCTTACATATGAATCACTTGGTTTTTAATTGACATGAGTCTGCATCTTTGACAGACTCAGCAACTCAATAAAGTGCATTACTAACCCACAACATATAGCAGATAACCATAAAAACACCTCAAAATGCAGAGGGATATTGTGTATATTACCTGCATTGAATATAGTACAATTCTATCTTATGTGCATCCAACATACACACTCTTTATTGGCATTTTGTAGAAGTTATTTTACCACTGACAGTGACTTGAGTGATATACTGTAAAATTAAATTATAAAAGGCTTTTGCCGACAAGCAACATTGTAGAATTACAATACTTTGGTTAAAAGCTTAGGATCTTACCAGCCTTGGTACTAAAAATGTGTTTCTTGTCTTACCAATTAAAAATAATGTCAATTTTCTAAAAATATGCAAGTGATTTGTTTAAAATCGAGGAGATTAGGTGGTAAATGAACAAAAAGAATCCCTGTGTACAAAAGAAAAACTATTCTTAACACATTATGCACACTAGAAAAATAACTGCATAGAACATACTCATCAATTATATAAGAATCACTCATTCAGCCTCGGGATAGTTTGTTGCAGTGATACGTATAGTACAGTTTACTTTGTTAATTTAAAGCCGTAACCCGAGTATAAATTTTTTGTTTTATTTTATTTTACCTGAAACCGGGGGTTTGCCTGGAGCTAATCAGTAGCTGTGAGCCTGGGATTAACCTGTGAGGATTCGCAATTCCGGTGGTTCTGTCCCCTTAACCCTCACCTGTCCGTCCGGATCTAGTAGCACTCAAAGAGGGTAGGTCATACCCGGGATGAACCATGGGTTAGCCATGCAAACTGGGGAAACAATATGGACGCTGGGATCAGGGCTCATTCATGTGTCCCTGATAGCCTTATTTATCCGTGTTTTTTTGTGTCAAGACCAGCACAAAACTACAAATATCTTTGGAAGATGGGGGACCCTGTATAATTGGGTACCACAGATCAGGTAAGATACAAAAAATAAAAGACACAAGCAGCCGGGGATTGCTGCTTTAAACTACTCAGAAATTCAGCATGTTTTTTTACGGTCAAAAAGTAGATTCCATTCTCCATTGAATGTCCATTGAAAAACCCTAAAATGCTGGATCCCTTAATTATACATTACAATAACTATTTTGTTCAGCAGCTAAGCACTCAAGTAGAAGAGGCTATTTTTGGTAAATATTTTTATATATTGAATTTCGCTTTGATGTAAAAATTGTACATTCATCATTTTAACAAAGCCTATTAAGAACAATGTTTTTTTGTATTTTTATAAATCTAGAGCAGTTTTTTTGCACCAGTTTTGTTTAATCTTTACTGGCAGGATACATACTGTACACATATCTCCCATAGAATATATTTGTAATCCCACCCTCTTCTTGTGAGGCCAATCATGGGTTAAATATTACCCCTTAATTATGTGCTTCTTGGTAGAACATGGGTGTAAATGGATGGGAGGAATTATGTGCCCCTCTATTAAAAATCCCAGCCCACCTTCTATTGCAGTTCTTCCTGGGTCCTTATTTAGTCCATCATTTAGTTTGATGCGCCTGTTAGTTTAGCACTATAATAGATAGATTATGGCGACTGATCTGACTATATCTTAGCTAGATGGAGAAGGAAAAAGTAACACATGCAACCAAGGCAGCGCAATCCTAATGATGGTAGTGTCATTTGGGGGACAACATGAGAATGCCATAGAGGTATAAAATAAATCCTAATGCGCAGTGCCAATGTCCATCAGAGAACAGATTAGTGTCGCTTCTGGTTTAAGAGGGAGAGGGAGTGTATCAATGAGTAAAGACACTGACTGGCACTGAGCTTGAAGCAGGGGAGCCTGGTTCAATTCCCAGTGTCGACTCCTTGTGACCTTGGGCAAGTCACTTTATCTCCCTGTGCCTCAGGCACCAAAAACATAGATTGTAAGCTCCACTGGGCAGGGACCTGTGCCTGCAAAATATCACTGTCAAGCGCTACGTACAACATGCTATTGTTATTATTATTATCAAGACATGAGGATAAACAGAGGGAGAAGTTAATACCTTTGAAGTTGCCTCTGTTGTAGAACTCACTGGTTTTTTTTTTTTTTTTTTTAACCCAAGACTGTTCAAATAAAGTTATTTATTTTTTATAAAAAATCCTTGGTGCCAAAACCTGCGAGAAGGAGAGAGAGAACTTCATCACTGAGATACACCTGAATCACTGGATACCTAGTACCATCAACTTCCCGAGTGTGGCCCCTTGGCCGAAAGAAATGAAGCTACACATTATTATGTATCATGGAAGTTGTAACAGCTGGGATCCTCTCTGACCCATGCTTTGCAGATGTCACAGGGTCATCTGTTAACGTTTCTGCCACCTACGCTGTAAGTTGAAAACTTCTTTTCTTTTGCTTCATTATTGTCTAACAGATGGGGAAGGGCCATTTTCCTCCAGTACGGAGGGTTGACTTTACTCCCAGAACATTCGTAGGTCACGTCTATAGCCGTCTCCCCACTCAGACTGTAGCAGCATGTGTGTTGCTTTATCCAGTGCAGTGATCCAAGTTTTCCTGCCTGAATTTGTGGGTCTTTATTCTGGTGCCCTTTACATGTGTTTCTTCTGCTGACCTCTAGAGATGCCACACCCCAATTCTCACACCATATGTAACAAATTGGCCTAATGGTTGGGTAAGTAAGGAGTCCACACAGTAGTTTCTCACCAAAATGAAGGCCTTTATTTCCCAGTCTCGGAAAATCATCTAATCAGGGCACTTAGATACATATTTAGTAAACATCCTGTTTCAAAGTGCTGCACTGATTGCAGCCCAGAAATCAGTAAGCAGCCTGGGAGTATTAACGCTGCGGGGGTCCCTGCTTCCGAACTGGACTTATGCAGTGCTAATCCTGTTGGGCAATTGGGAGAGAAACAGATACTGACCTTGTGGAGGAGCTGCTCAGCTGTCTCCGTCTCCATCCCCAGCAGTTCTTCAGGCAGTGGATGCCCCATATTTGGGAATCTACAGCGGCCATTATTAGAACAAATCACAGAGCCATTTTATGCGGCATTAACGCAGCCAATCGCCCCAGACACATGTGTTTATTGCGGTTGCTTTGTTTGAATTTCATGGATTCTGTTTCTTTGTGTGCAATGAAATTAATGAATTGTAATGTGTACAGTACTGTGCTACTGTGCTACTATGTCAATTTCAGGTGTTTAAAAACCAGAACACTAAAATGTCATTTTCAGCACTCGCCTGCACTCGCGTCTTAAGGCGGTACGGTTGGAAGAAATCACGGCATGGGTATTCCAAGGTATACAACGCGTGAAGTGTTCGAATAATGGCTGCTGCATCTGTATGTCATTCATGGGGTTACACAGCCTGCTTCTTACCTTCAGAGCTGCTGGTGACTGCACACGGATATGGGGATGGACACGGAAACAGCTGTGCAGCTCCTAATCAAAGTTAGTTCTCTCCTCTCCTGATGGCCCATTTAAGGACTATTGCATAGGGGTCCCATAAAGAAACATGGATCCCTGCAGCATTAATCCTCCTGGTCCGCAAACCTTACTGTTTTTGGTGGCATGGATTTCAGCAATATGGTCCTCAGCACCAAAAAACAATAAGTCTTACTACATCTGTACTCAGTGCAGTACAACACAAAGAGTCTTTAAATGTCCTTACTTTGGACATAGAGGCAGCGTCCCAGCCATTCTCGGGAAAATCCCTCTGGGAGCACGAACCTGTATCTTTGCAGGTTCTTCAGATTTGCTTCTTGCAGGTTTGTGATGCAGGGTTTTTAGTCCCTGCCGTTCCCAGGTATAGATGGGCGAATCAATCCAAATTAATTTCCTGGATTTTCCCGAATTTGCCATTCAAAATCTGTTTCGCGGTGTAAAATCTGGCAACGGATTCTTGCAGTTTCAATACACATGGATTAAACCAAAACCGCTATTGGATACAATCCGCTGACTGATTTTAAGAATCAAATCTGCAGTTTTGATTCTTTAAATCCGTCTGTGGATTGTAGAGACCATAGATGGATTGTTGGTCTTAAAAATATATAAATAAATAAAATCCACAAAAGACAAAACAACATTTTTGAGACTGATTTGTGGAAATTTGCAGACCAAAGAAATTTGACCGATCCGCAGCTGATCAAAATCTGGCAAAAAATGTGGCCATTTCTATTCCCAGGCAAGTCCACTGGGAACAAGAATCCTGGGTCCCTGGGAGCTCAGTGTGAATCCTACCTAGTCCCAGGCCATCCTTCTAGGCACCTGTTCTCCTGCTCGTTCTGGAACAACTGACACTATCTGCATGCCTTTTAAATCCTGATTTAATCAGGAGTTAACTAAAAACACTCAAGCAGATCTGACAGCTAGGGAGTAGTTTCCTGATCCTGGTGGAGGGAGGGAGTTAACCCATTCACTCCCTCACAGATACACAGCCAAGTACAGAATTTTGGATGCCTAGGGAAAAAAATTATAGCATGTGTGCACAAACCCCATATTAATATTATTGGTATGCAATTTCATATTAATAAATTCATTGGTATGCAATTGGTATAACATTTCAATTTTACACACACATATATATATATATAAAAATAGAAAAAAAAAGCGCCAAATCCTAGTGCATTACTGTGCAAAATCGATATATTTAATTTCCAAAACTCTCAATAAAAATGAACTCACAAACATAGAACAAATATAAACTGACTTCTTCAGTCTTTCTGATGAAACGCGTAGGGAAGGTGTGCAGTGGACTTTTACAAACGCTTGCTACAGAACTGCTTGGGATCTTTACCGGTCCGGTATCCAGTACTATTCTCGTGACGTCATCCGCTGGTCCGCGGCATCTACCGTCTCCGGTGGGAACCAAAGAGCATCTGGTGGTGTGTATCCGGTGAGAGATCATTGCGGAGTGCCTGATACGTCAGTTCCTGCAGGCGGTGAACAACGAAGGCAGCATTCTGATCCAGTGGTGTCACGGAGTCAATACAGCAGTGAAGCAGTGTTTCCTGGTCCTAGGAGCATGAGTATATCTCATAACATGCTTATATTTGTTCTATGTTTGTGAGTTCATTTTTATTGAGAGTTTTGGGAATTAATTTTGTCGATTTTGCACAGTAATGCACTAGGATTTGGCGCTTTTTTTTCTATTTTTCTATGCAGGTGGAGAGGGAGGTCGTTGTACCCTTTTAAAGAAGCTGCCTGTTTTTCCTGCTAGTGCAACATTTACTCCCCAATCATTGGACACAATTGTTTGGACTCCATAGGACTATAAGCATTGAGCAGAAAAAGGAAGGTTCACAGCACTACAAAATTATTTTTATGTTTATTTGCATTTTTTTAGCTGTTTACTTATTAGACATTGAATCATATGCATTTTTGATATATATTCATTTTTTAAGGTTATATTGTATTAACTATATATTTTACAATTTATATTCATTTAATATTTAGGTACCATCTATTTCTGGCTATTCATACACTAGCGCAGTCCTCTATTGTATATATTGTATATTGTACACACACACACACACATATATATATATATATATATATATATATATATATATATATATATACACACATATATATATATATATATATATATATATATATATATATATATATATACACATATATATATGCATATGTATACACATATATATACACATATAACACAAAAATTAAGTAGCGCTAAAGAGGATGTGAAATAACCCTAATAAATGATAAATTATAATAACATATTTAAAATATTAAAATAAATTAAAATTACCACAATTTAACCTAATAATATCTACAAACCATAACGTGATAGTGAAAAAAAAGGAAAATCCAAATTGAATGTTCCACTCAAATAAAAAATCCAGAGAGAAATATAGTCTCAATAGAAGATCCAGGGAGCGTCTTTGCAGCTTTATGAACAAAAAACAAACAAAAGCGCAAGCTCCATAGCACGTAACTGAGTAAAAAATAAGGTACATTTATTTAAAAAATCAGCAACCCATAAGAATGTGCACTTACAGGATTTCAAACAGAACCATTCGTGGGAGAGAAATCTCTAATGTGGTCATCTGCGGTGGTAGGGTGAGTCCCAGGTTTGCAGAGTGGATGTAAACAGCCCAGGTTCACCATGAATTGGCAGCAAGATATAAAGGCATCCAATGCCTGCACGTCCTTTGCTCCCTCATAAAATGATTGCTAACACTTAAAATTACTTAACCCTGGCTGTGCTCAAAGCTGTGACCATGCAGCAAGCTTAAGCCTATAGGGAACCATGTTAAAAATGGTTTTTGAGGCAAAAAGTGACACTGTGTGCTCATTGGCATGTCATTTCCCAGAATCCCTTGCTGCAGTGGAAGTGCTGTATGCTGGGTGATAATGGGGAAAGGCGGGGTTGCAGACCTGCCTGAAACATGCAGATGAGCATACATTTGTATTTGCATATATATATATATATATATATATATATATATATATATATATATATACTAGCTGAGAGACCCAGCGTTGCCCGGGATGTAAATGCGTAATAGGTAGTATTATTTATAAATTGTGGAACAATAGGTGAGTATTTGTTGTAAAGGTTGGATAATAATATTGAAAAGAAAGATGGAAGAAAATGTAATACGATGTTGTATAAAAATGGTTTATTGTAACCACACCACAGTACAATGTATATTTTGGTGCCATAAGTGATGTAAAAATGTGAGGCGTGTGTCCTGCTAGGGTGTGAGGCGGCGGGTGGCGCGTGGGTTGTGAGTGCTGTCTGCGAGTGGGGGTCCTGCTAGGGTGTGAGGCGGCGGATGGTGCGTGGGTTGTGAGTGCTCTCTGTGAGTGTGGGTCCTGCTAGGGTGTGAGGCGGCGGGTGGCGCGTGGGTTGTGAGTGCTGTCTGTGAGTGGGGGTCCTGCTAGGGTGTGAGGCGGCGGGTGGCGCGTGGGTTGTGAGTGCTGTCTGTGAGTGGGGATCCTGCTAGGGTGTGAGGCGGCGGGTGGCGCGTGGGTTGTGAGTGCTGTCTGTGCGTGGGGGTCCTGCTAGGGTGTGAGGCGGTGGGACAGTGATGTCGGTGCGTAGGGGCGGGAGGCAGCAGGTGTGTGTGGCGGCAGGTATGTGTCGAGTGTGGCGGGTGTCTGTTGAGTGCGTGCAGCGGCTGTGAGGCGGTGGGTGAAAGGCAGAGGCGGCCGGAGTAAGGGCGGGTGAAAGGCGGGGGTGGGGAGGCGGTAAGGCGGGCAGGAAGGCGAAGGGCGGCGGGAAGGGGAGGAGGGGGTGGTGGAGGGGGGCAAGGGGTGGAGGAGGGGGGTAAGGGGTGGAGGAGGGGGGAAGGGTTAGAGGAGGGGGGAAGGGTTAGAGGAGCGGGGGGGGGAAGGGTTAGAGGAGCGGGGGGGGGGAAGGGTTAGAGGAGCGGGGGGGGGGGAGGGTTAGAGGAGCGGGGGGGGAGGGTTAGAGGAGCGGGGGGGAAGGGTTAGAGGAGGGGGGGGGAAGGGGAGGGGGGGAAGGGGTGGGAGGGGAGGGGGGGTGGAGGGGAGCGGAGGGGGGGTGGAGGGGGGGGAAAGGGGAGCGGAGGGGGGGGAAAAGGGAGCGGAGGGGGGGGAAAAGGGAGCGGAGGGGGGGGAAAAGGGAGCGGAGGGGGGGAAAGGGGAGCGGAGGGGGGGAAAGGGGAGCGGAGGGGGGGAAAGGGGAGCGGAGGGGGGGGAAAGGGGAGCGGAGGGGGGGGGAAAGGGGAGCGGAGGGGGGGGAAAGGGGAGCGGAGGGGGGGGAAAGGGGAGCAGAGGGGGAAGGGGGGGGGAGGCGGTGGGAAGGGGGGGGGAGGCGGTGGGAAGGGGGGGGAGGCGGTGGGAAGGGGGGGGGGAGGCGGTGGGAAGGGGGAGGGGAGGCGGTGGGAAGGGGGAGGGGAAGGGGGAGGGGAGGCGGTGGGAAGGGGGGAGGGGGGGCAGTGGACAGGAGGGGGATGCAGTGGACAGGAGGGGGATGCAGTGGACAGGAAGGGGGGGCAGTGGACAGGAGGGGGGGGCAGTGGACAGGAGGGGGGGGCAGTGGACAGGAGGGGGATGCAGTGGACAGGAGGGGGGGCAGTGGACAGGAGGGGGGGGGCAGTGGACAGGAGGGGGGGGGCAGTGGACAGGAGGGGGGGGGCAGTGGACAGGAGGGGGGGGGCAGTGGACAGGAGGGGGGGCAGTGGACAGTAGGGGGGGCAGTGGACAGTAGGGGGGGCAGTGGACAGGAGGGGGGGCAGTGGACAGTGGACAGGAGGGGGTGGACAGTGGACAGGAGGGGGGGGCAGTGGACAGTGGACAGGAGGGGGTGGACAGTGGACAGGAGGGGGGGGCAGTGGACAGGAGGGGGGGGCAGTGGACAGGAGGGGGGGGGCAGTGGACAGGAGAGGGGGGGCAGTGGACAGGAGAGGGGGGGCAGTGGACAGGAGAGGGGGGGCAGTGGACAGGAGAGGGGGGGCAGTGGACAGGAGAGGGGGGGCAGTGGACAGGAGGGGGGGCTGTGGACAGGAGAGGGGGGCAGTGGACAGGAGAGGGGGGGCAGTGGACAGGAGAGGAGGGGCAGTGGACAGGAGGGGTGGGGCTGTGGACAGGAGGGGGGGGCTGTGGACAGGAGGGGGGGGCTGTGGACAGGAGGGGGGGGCAGTGGACAGGAGGAGGGGGGGCAGTGGACAGGAGGGGGGGCAGTGGACAGGAGGGGGGGCAGTGGACAGGAGGAGGGGGGGCAGTGGACAGGAGGGGGGGCAGTGGACAGGAGGGGGGGCAGTGGACAGGAGGGGGGGCAGTGTCACACACACACACACACACACACACACGACACCTACCTGTACTTCCGGCCGCAGCCATCTTCTCACTCGGCACCGTGAGGGAGGAAGGGGGTCCGCCATCTTACGCGCCGCGTGGCAGCCTGTTCCCACGCCGGGGAGGGAGCTGAGTGGAGCGGGAGGGAATGGAGCGGGAGGGAATGGAGCGGGAGGGAATGGAGTGGGAGGGAGGTGAGTGGAGCGGGAGGGAATGTAGCGCGAGGGAGGAAGGGGGTCCGCCATCTTACGCGCCGCGTGGCAGCCTGTTCCCCCGCCGGGGAGGGAGGTGAGTGTAGCGGGAGGGAGTGGTGTGTAGCGGGAGGGAGTGGTGTGTAGCGGGAGGGAGTGGTGAGTGGATCGCGAGGGAATGGAGCGGGAGGGTGGTGAGTGGAGCGGGAGGGAGTGGAGCGCGAGGGAGGAAGGGGGTCCGCCATCTTAGGCGCCGCGTGGCAGCCTGCCTGTTCCCCCGCCGGGGAGGGAATGGAGCGGGAGGGAGTGGTGTGTAGCGGGAGGGAGTGGTGTGTAGCGGGAGCTACACTGTGTGAGGTAGCGGGATAGGGGGAGGGACATTGGTGGCATGGTGTAGCGGGGTAGGGGGCCTTCCGGTCTGGTTGCGGTAGGGAGATGTGTGAGGTGCAGGAGATGTGAGGCGTGCTGTGCGGTTCGCGGGAGCTACACTGTGTGAGCTAGCGGGATAGGGGGAGGGACATTGGTGGCATGGTGTAGCGGGGTAGGGGGCCTCGCAGTCTGGTTGCGGTAGGGAGCTGTGTGAGGTGCAGGAGATGAGGCGTGCTGTGCGGTTCGCCGGAGCTACACTGTGTGAGGTGGCGGGATAGGGGGAGGGACATCGTTGCCATGGTGTGTGAGTGGAGGCCGCGGCCTCGCGGTCCGGTTGCGGGAGGGAGATGTGTGGCGTGGAGGGGAGGTGGGGTTTGAAGAGGAAGTCTGCAGTGTTTGGTGTTGTGTGAATGTGTGTGTGTGCTGTGTTTGTGCGTTGTGTGTAGATTCTGTACCTGATTCGGCAGTCTGTGGTAGCAGACGTGAAGGTTTTGATAGCTGTGAAGCGTGGCCCCAGAGCAGGTTGAGGATTAGAGGATTAGGTGTTGCAAAAGCAAAGCGTTCCCAAAACTCAGTGAGGGGTGGGACAGTGTGGAAGTATTAGGGCAGTGGTTCCCAAACTTTTTCGGTTCAAGGCTCCCCAAGGCAATCAGAATTTTTTCAAGGCTCCCCAAGGCAATCAGAATTTTTTCAAGGCTCCCCAAGGCGATCAGGATTTTTACGCGGCGCCCAAAGTAAAAACAAAGGTGTACATACATACATAGGTGTACAAACATACCTAACAGTTGCAGTGCGCAGTTGGTGTCTCTCTCAGACACTCTCACTCTCTCTCACACACTCTAACTCTCTCTGACCTCACTCTCTCTCTCTCTGACCGCACTCTCTCTCTCTGACCTCACTCTCTCTCTCAGAACTCTCTCTCTCTGACCTCACACTCTCTCTCTCTGACCTCACACTCTCTCTCTCTGACCTCACACTCTCTCTCTCTCTGACCTCTGACCTCACATTCTCTCTGACCTCCCTCTCTCTCTCTCTCTGACCTCACACTCTCTCTGACCTCACACTCTCTCTCTCTCTGACCTCACACTCTCTCTGACCTCACACTCTCTCTGACCTCACATTCTCTCTGACCTCCCTCTCTCTCTGACCTCACACTCTCTCTCTCTGACCTCACTCTCTCTCTCTCTGACCTCACTCTCTCTCTCTCTCTGACCTCACTCTCTCTCTCTCTGACCTCACTCTCTCTCTCTGACCTCACTCTCTCTCTCTCTCTCTCTCTCTCTCTCTCTCTCTCTCTCTCTCTCTCTCTCTCTCTGACCTCACTCTCTCTCTCTGACCTCACTCTCTCTCTCTCTCTCTCTCTCTCTCTCTCTCTGACCTCACTCTCTCTCTGACCTCACTCTCTCTCTCTGACCTCACTCTCTCTCTCTCTGACCTCACTCTCTCTCTCTCTCTGACCTCACTCTCTCTCTCTCTCTCTCTCTAACCTCACTCTCTCTCTGACCTCACTCTCTCTCTGACCTCACTCTCTCTCTCCCTGACCTCACTCTCTCTCTCTCTGACTTCACTCTCTCTCTCTCTGACCTCACTCTCTCTCTCTCTGACCTCACACTCTCTCTCTCTCTCTGACCTCACTCTCTCTCTCTCTCTCTGACCTCACTCTCTCTCTCAGACACACACAAATAAATACACACATAAATACACACACACACACACACACAAATACACACACAAATAAATACACACACACACACAAATAAATACACACAGATACACACACACTGATGCAGATACACACACACACACAAATAAATACACACAGATACGGGGGGGTGGGGGAGGGTATGGCTGAACGGCCCGGTCCCTGCACGGGGGAGGTCAGTGCTGCGGGGGCCTGTGCCACGTGGGGGGAGGGCCGGTGTGCTGCGGGGAGGGAGGGGGGGGGTGACGCTGCAGTGCTGCTGGGAGACATCTGTCTCCCGGTGCTGCTCCTCCAGCGTGAGCGCCGGGCCTCCCTCTCTCAGCGTAGGCAGCTCAGCGTCGCTGAGCCGGGCTGAACAGATGCACAAAGCCCCTGCATCTGTAATCAACGCGGCTATAGTTCCTCCGGCCTGGGACATAGTAAGCGCTTAGGTGCTGCTGCTCGCTCTTGCTTGCTGCCGCTCGCTCTACCAGGAGCTTTTTGCTGTCCTGGCAGAGGAGACAGCAAGCGCGCTTGGGAGGCGGGTATCACTGTGTGTGTTTATCGCTTGGTAGCTGTGTGTGTGTGTGTGTGTATATTATATAATATTTTAAACATTTAAAAAAAAAAGACATGTGAGAATAAATTATTAACATTGTGCAACTTTGATAAATATATTCACACACACACACACACACACACACACACACACACACACACACACACACACACACACACACACACACACACACACACACACACACACACACACACACATATATATATACACACACACCACACATACACCACACACACACACACACACACACACATATACATATACACACACACACACACACACACACCACACATATATACATACACACACACCACACATATATACACACACACACCCTGCAGCCAGCACACACACACACACACACACACACACACACACACACACACACACACACACACACACACACACACACACACACACACACACACACACACACACACACACACACACACACACACACCTTGGTGCTGTCTGGTGGCACTGAAGTTGCAATGCCGGGCAGGCTGCAGTCCCATTGGATGGGAGCGGTCACGTGACCGCTCCTCTGCTTCCCCTCAGAGGTTTTTTTTTTTTTTTTTTAAATGAGCTAGCAGCCCTTGTTTCCCGCTGCTGGCGGCCCTGATCAGTTTGGGAAACACTGTATTAGGGCATTGGTGTTGGACGCAGGCCAATGAGAGGTGTGCGGGGGCGGGCATTGGACGCAGGCCAATGAGAGTCAGTGAGGGGTGGGACGCAGGCCAATGAGAGGTGTGCGGGGGCGGGCATTGGACGCAGGCCAATGAGAGTCAGTGAGGGGTGGGACGCAGGCCAATGAGAGGTGTGCGGGGGCGGGCATTGGACGCAGGCCAATGAGAGTCAGTGAGGGGTGGGACAGTGTGGCATTGGTGTTGGACGTAGGCCAATGAGAGGTGTGCGGGGGCGGGCATGGCCTGAGCCGGAGTGACAGGGCCAAGGTCCAATGCGATTGACCCTTGGGACGCAGACATACAGTGATTTCACAAATATATAGTAGATATATATATATTTGGATAGATTTGCAATTAGAGTGGAAATACAATATTTACAGAACCACGTTTTATTTTTACCTGATTGCATAAAAAAAAAAAAAAGCTTGAGCTAGCTTGCAGTAATGAATTTCAATGTATTTAGACATTTGAAACTCAATAAGAAAATTCAAGTAATCCCCAGTTCCATTTATCAAAGCTCTTTTTGTTATCAAATGAGCTAAATGAAGATAAGTCTGCATGATGTGCCCTGAAGATTTATTACAAATACGTTTGAGAAGTTCTGAAAGCTGCATGTGAAAATGTCTCTATCAGAACTCTAGATTAAACAATTACAAAAGAAAAGTTTCCTCTGAGACTTGGGGGTTATTCATTAAACTGTGATCGTGCCGATTGGGGGAAGAATCGAAGTGATCATTTCTGTGCCATAGTGCCAGAATCGGCACTATTACAGTTTAATAAATAACTCTCATTGTGTCTATATTAATTCTATTTTCTCGAATGATAATGTCAAGGCATCAACATCTTTCAATCAGTTGAGGAATTAAACATGACTTTTAAATTGTTTGTGCCAGAAGGAAATAGATTGTATGTGTGAAGATTTCACTATGAATCATCACCCCAGACACTGACTTTTCTCATCTGCAACAATGTAAAGTTCTCTTTAAGTTATTAAACAAGATAGTTCCAGAGATGTCAATATCTATAAACCGAAATCAGTTTTAGGTGTTGTGGGCTTTCATAGAAGATTCTATTTAATCTATGAGACTGGTGATGCTAAAAATCGATAAAACTGACTCCAAATAGTGGAAGGCTCGGAAAGTGAAAGGTGACATTTCTGGAATCCTAACCAGAGAATGCGGCATCCATTGCATTAATCCTCTGCTTATCTTTTTAAATCCTTTTTATTATCAGAAATGTCACTTTTTTCCTGAAATTGTGGGAATGCATGGCACCACTTCCACGCTAGTTATTTTATTTATTTATCAAATGTTTTACTAGGAAGAAATACATTGAGAGTTACCTCCCATTTCCAAGTATGTCCTGGGCACGGAATGATGATGACAATACATGGTTACATTAAATGAACAGAGATTATACAGTCAATTTACAGACATTTCATTGACAGAGATAATATATGTTTATGAGAATTGTAACAGAGCATCCCTAACATCAGCACCACCTTTGGGGAGACTTGTGTGGTCTCATATCACAGAAAGTCCTGGGGTGACGTGATAGCAGCTGGAAACAAAAATGGGAGGAGAAGGTGACCAACTCCAGCTTTTTCAAGCTTTGTCTGTCCTTTCTTGATAAGATTAACCCTGTCCATGCTGGCTTAGTGGACAGGAGCAGTGAAGGGGAAGCAAGTAGAAATGTTAAGGGCATGCAAATCATAGGCATAATGCAGTGGCCCCCTTGCAACATTTTTTTTAAAGGGCAGAGGGAGGAGGAGTTGCTTGTGATCAATGAAGGCCCTGCCCCGCACAGCAAGCAGATGCAGAGAGCAACAGCCAGCACCAACATCCCCCCACCCCGCCCATCCCCTGCCCACATTTAGCAGCACGGTGGTTACATCACGGGCATAATGCGACTGCATGTCTTGAGAAAGAAAGGTGTACACACAGTACCAGTGGTTCCTTCAAGTGCAACACTTTGGCATCTTCTCTTGGTCATTTTTAAGTTTATAAAATGACAGATCAGAAAAAAAGAAGTAGGAAACTCACATTCTCTTTGCTTTATACAGAATTCATTGGCCTTAGGCTGCGGCCATAGTGAATGTGCGGTGTGAACAAAATGCAGCAGCTCTATCGGGCCGGCCATAGTGTGCGATGGAGAGCGACCGTGCGGCAGAATTTTGAGCCAACAACATTTTCTGTATTTTTGCAAGACGGTTCAGCCAATGAGAGCGAACCAGCCTTGTGACGCGTCCGCCACACCTCTGCCACACGTCCCTATGGCTTCCATCCTAGAGAGCACACATCGCTCAGGCGACAGGCACGTGCGACGCCATGCACTCCGTTGCTTGTGCTCACCAACTATAAACAAAGACTTACAGAGAAGACAAATACCTAAATGATGAATCTTACAGAAATTTGAGTGTTTCAACATTTCTTTAAGATCTGTTTTTGTCAGGACATTCCTCTGACGAGTGAAGAGTGTGTGAGAGGCACTTTGTTATTATATTACACTGGTGAGCATCAGGCAGCCAGCAGGGACGTCCCTTGCAGCCCCCAACCTCCGCTCTCCCCGTTACTTTGCTCACTCATGACCTTTCTAGTGAGCACACAGGGCTCTGCTGGCCAATCATTTTAAACCAGTCAAAAATAGTCTGTATCTTTTTGACTGTTCTACCAGCAAGAAAAAGGTGGGTCATTTCTAAATTAAACAGTTGATAGGCATGGTTTCTTAATTTTCAAAGGATGATTACATCTGTTTAAAGAAACTTATTACACTGTGAAGTTATGGCAGAGCTCTTTTAAAGTTAGATTTCGCTCACCACTGAAATCAGAGGTAGCTAATTTTAACATGTGATGTCTCCTATTACACTGGAACCATCTAACATACTAAAATAAATGACTAATCCTTCTCAATCTGTGTCTTCTGTAGAGGAAGTGTGTGCTTCACCAGAAAAAGAAGAAACCACAACTATTTGTAATCAACGCTATTGCTTTAAAACTCTCTGCTAGCTCTAGTATCAAATGGGATTATAAATCACAGATGACTTCTTCTGGACCCCAACGAAGAAACTAAATATACTGTATGTCAATAATTTGAGTGTAGTCTTAATTTCGTACATCCTTTTCATCTAGCTATCATTTTTTTTAAATATCGTAAACATAAATGTTGTAATATTTGACGCTAAGGGGTACTGTATAAATATTTCAATAATTATTAACTATTACAGCGTAAATTTTTTGTGTAGTGTAAGGATTGCACTGTATCATAAAGGGTAGTAACTATTTTGTTTTGGTTGCAGCATATTTTAGTTGATCCCTAATTAATGTATTTCAGCAGAAAATATAAACTTCAAAATCAACAAAAGATGTAAAAAAAAGTGGATAATTGATATGGATATGTGGTTTGCCATTTTCTATATTTATGTTGGTAGGTGACACTTACTGTATACACCCAAATATTGACCTTTGTCTGTCTATAGTCTGAAATTGTTTATTTTAGCTGTACTACATGGAGAGATAGTAATATGAGGTCCAACATTCAAATTACTTCTGATAACTTTACTCAAACAAGCTATTTAAATATGCAGCATTCAAATACATTAATGGGAGTATGGGACTTTCTAAGGTTTGTCAACACGCTCCCCAAGACCTCTAATCACTACTCTGTCTTTTGTGCCACATGCCTCACATGTTTAAACATCTAATCTGATGGAAGGCTCCTGTGTGCTTGTGAGGTTGAAACGCTCGCTCGTGTGCGTTAAAATATTTGTCGATCTCATCAAACATATCTCACTGCTTAAACTTTTTTTATTATAACTCTATACTTTGTACATTTTTACATAATTCTGCATTCAAAACGGCCACCTGTATGTGATGCCAGATGTTTTATTTCTTATTTAAATAAATACGGTTCTGTTGTAACTAGAAAACATACATTGTTTTGCAGCTTGATCATACTTCAGGGGAGAAAATAGCTACTTTCATAACTAACTCCTGCAGTGTTCTTATACAAACAGAAAGATAGATTTTTCCACGAGGTTCTAAACGTAGAACTCATGCAATAAGATAATATGATAATATATATGGTTTAAGCACAACCTTGGATGTTTAAGGGTATTGTTACATAGTAGATAAGGTTGAAAAAAGACATACAGTACGTCAGTATGATTTCATTATTTAGATATAGCCTTTATAACAGATAAAGACAATTATTTATCCTAAAAATTAATTATTTAATTAATTGTTTTCTTGGTTAGTGCTTTTATTTATTCAATTGATTGGTTGGCTAATGCTTTTATTTATGCATTTAATTGGTTGGCTAGTGCTTTTATTTATGTATTTAATTGGTTGGCTAGTGCTTTTATTTATTTAATTGGGATGTTTAGGTGCTCGTGTATATGTTTTATTATTGTGTATTTTTAGCCTTCATGCTTTTTTTACTAGGGTGACCATTGACTGCTATAGTGGCTTATCATGCCTATATTATATGGGTTTGATATATCAATATGCCAATCAATGGGTAGAGGGTGGGAATAGTGATCCCGGGGTAGATACTTGGGCTTCCCGGGTGGGTAGCGGGGGAGTGTGGGTTAACACATTAATTACTATAGCGGTTATTAACCGCTGCAGTGATTAAGGGTTTAGGGGCAATTAAATTGTATTATTTATTGGATTCTTTTGGACAATGGAAGACACGGACCTGCAGTATGCTGATGAGGACATGCTTCATGATGACAGGGGTACGTTGTACATTTTATTTACTTTATTTATGCGGGCTGGCTAATGTTTTATTTTACAATGGGCAAATTAGCTATTATCCATATCTGGGTAATAGTTATTTTGCCCATTACTGTACTGTATGTGTTGGGGGGAGGGTAGGTGTATTTATTGCAATGTATTCCACATTTAATTTTTGCTGCAGGATTGGTACCACAGGTCAGCGGGGATCACTCAAGGACCCCGGACACCCACGGGGACCACCTAAGGACCTCCAGAAACCCACGGGGACCACCTGAGGAGCCCCGAACACCCATTGGGAACACCCGCAGGGACCACCCGTAGGCCCACGGGGACCACCTGGGAACCCCTGCTGGCCTCAGGTATCAATCCTGTGTAAAAATAAATAAATTATGGTTTTATGTGGGGGCACAGGTGGTGAGTGGGTTGGGAATTGGTGATTAGAACATATTGTAATGTTTATTGGGGGCAGAGGGGGTGAGTGAAGGGACAAGTACCAGCTTCACTCAGCCCCTCTGTCCCCAATAAAGCTACTGTTGTTCCTTAAACCCTTCATTGCCTTAGCGGTTAGATGCTAAGGTAATGAAGTTGCCTGTAAATGCATTTTTATTGTATCGGATTGATGCCGGGGGTCTCCGGTGCTGATATTAATGGGTATCAGCTCCGGAGACTCTCGGCATCAATTCGATGCAGTAAAAATGCATTTTTTTTTCTAAGCTCCCTCTCGCTGCTTATCGGCAGCTTCTCACCACCTTCCTGCCTACGTTTCCAGGTGCGATTAGCCTCAATAAACTAATCAGGGTTACTAGAATTGCACAAGTTTGAAAACCTGCCGATAAGTGGCTTATTTGGCTTTTTTTCCCCCTCTGGATTTTTTTTTGCCGAAAACGGCTTTTATCGCCAACTTATTGAGGCTTAGTGAACAGCAGTAGGCTTTTTGGGCGAAAAAGCTTCGATAATTGTCTTATCGCTGCTTAGTGCATAGGCCCCTTAGTCTTTTGCACTTTTCAGAGCTTCTAGAACACTACAGTAGTTTGCAAAGAATGTGTTTGGTCATTCGATATGGATTTGCAGAGCCACAATGAAACCACTTCTAAAAAAGCATTTTCCTTGTGTATTGCACAAGTGAGAATGTCTTACAAAATACTGTAGCAAAGATGCAAATTCGCTTCTAAAGTGTGCTTTAGAAGAAGGTTGTCACAATTCGGAGCTACTAGATTAGGCCCATAACTCTTTCTTGTACTAAAAAAATGAGCTAAATTGAAGTCTCAGTGTATAATGTCAATTGCATCGCAGTTTTTGCTCTCTATCATGAGTACTAGAGGCATTTAGAACAGCTGCAGAGCAGGGAAGCTCAAGGCTGCCTCTTAAATAGCAATTTATCTTGATGAACAGAATCAAAAGCACATAATAATCATGATCCTATTACAATGGCAATAGGTTTTCTTCAAACGCAACTAAAACGGCTGTTTTTGAAGTGAGATGTGGCCCTCATGATTCCTCAAGGGAAAATACATGGGGGAAGGTGATTACTGTAGAGCAGGAGTGGCCAACTCAAGTCTTCAAGGGCCACCAAGAGGTTGGTTTTAATGATATCCCTGCTTCATTCACACAAGTGGTTCAATCAGTGGTCCAGTGAGGACTGGAGTTGGTCATTCCTGCTATAGTCTACATACAGTGCTAAACAACTGCTAGCTATGAACCGGGGTTATAAATGTACAGCCCACTAAAAGTTGCAGTACTACTATGGTGCTGCAACTGTGTCTTCTTTATATCTTACATGAAATATGTACATTGTTAATGATAGAACAAACAGTGTTAAGCATTAACTTCTATGTATTGCATTAAATCATTTAAAGTGCTGGAATATTCTTTACTCAGTTATGCATATAAAAGTCTGAAAATGTTATGAGATTTACCATTTTGCCATTCAGAGTATGACTTTCCAACTTAAAATGTTAACGGTATCATGGTTCACCTTATGCATCTCAACTTGTGAATGTAGAGATTATTAAAACTACAGTATTTTATTTCAGTTTTACTATAAATGTGTGAATATATATATATATATGTATATATACACACACTCATAGTACACACACACAGACACACACACGCACACATTTGTACAAACAGAAGAAAGATCTTGAACATGAAGCGGCTTCTTTGTGTTCAGTGAGATTTCATATGGTTCAAAGTGCTTCAAAAGACTAACAACCATGTAAAGGAAAAGTGGTCTGCATGCAGGGCAACTAAGATGGTGGAGAGAGTGGGGAGCTGGGTCTGGTGTCCCAGGTCTGGCTTATAGCAGTAGATCAAAGACAAATCATAGGGGGCCTACTGTATGCTAGTAGTCTTCATAAAACATCTCGCTGGGCCTGTTACGTGGCCAGTTTTGTCAGTGTAGTTTTCACTGTATTTAAAACCAGAGACAGAACATGAAACACAGACAGAGCTCAGTGCTACATCCATTAACACAGATACACGGTAAAGTGCCAAAAGATATCTTTATATATATATATATACATTTGCACGCCCCGGCGAGTGGATTTAACATTGTGGCGAGCTCCTATTGGCCCAAGCAGCACACGTGTGGTACTAGGTGGCGAGTAGATTTTTTTGTTCGGCGAGTAGATTTTTTGGTGATTTGTCGACCACTGTATATATATATAAAGATATCTTTTGGCCAAAGGGTTAAACTAAAAGACCATTTTATTCAAAATATATCTTTTTATATATATAGGCACTGTACCGTGTATCTGTGTTAATGGATGTAGCACGGAGCTCTGTCTGTGTTTCATGTTCTGTCTCTGGTTTTAAATATATATTGCCATGCTCAGTAGCACTCCTCTTTGACACCTATACGCATATATATATATTGTGGTTATTTTGGGGGTTCAATATGAGCTTATTGGGGTTCTGTATGTTTTGCAATTCTGTTAAGCTGGTCCTGGCTGATTTGGAGGGTGGCTCCTCCTTCCCAGTTTTGAAGCTCACTCCCTCCCACTTTTAAATGGTTAAAAGCTCACTCCATTGCACCTTCCACACCCATGGGAACCTGCATACAGTTTGATTGTGACAAATCTAATACAGAGTGCTTTTCCTCGTAATGTACAGGTTAATAAGAGCTTCAATCAGACTTAGAACTATGCAACTATTTTTGACAGATTTATTATAAATAATTCTTCCTGGTAATGTACAGGTTACGAATTTATTTTAGTGTTAGGACCCTTGAGATGTTACATAGTTACATAGTTACATAGTTACATAGTTACATAGTTACATAGTTACATAGATGTGGTCTGCCTTGGAGGGGCTCAAGGGCTTACAACACTTTGGCCAAAGGGTTAAACTAATAGACCATTTTATTCAAAAGATATCTTTTATATATATAGTAACTGTACCATGTATCTGTGTTAATGGATGTAGCACTGAGCTCTGTCTGTGTTTCATGTTCTGTCTCTGGTTTTAAATATATATTGCCATGCTCAGTAGCACTCCTCTTTGACACCTATACGCATATATATATATATATATATATATATATATATATATATATATATATATATATATATATATATATATATATAGTGTGGTTATTTTGGGGTTCAATATGAGCTTATTGGGGTTCTGTATGTTTTAGTTTTCACTGTATTCAGAAAGACTCTGAAAACCTGAGATAGCTAAATGACCATAACTGGAGAGGAGCAGCGATATGATTTTCGCCTTTCTCAAAAAAGTTCTCTCCCTTGGATTTGCAGCAATATGGGCGGGCCAGCTGACCAGAGAGAGCCACCTCTCCCTGCGCATTTTTCGTAAGCGATCGCAGGCTTTTAATAACAATTTTAATACTAGTGTATGTGAGCAGGGGGTCTCCGGTGCAGAACAGCTTTGATTTCAGGTTTGTGACCCTCTGCTTCCTGAGATACAGGCCCTATTATGGGATGCTGGTATCTCCTATACATTTAAATATTCTGGTTATGTGACACAAGACATTTAAATGCACAGGAGATACCGGCACCCCATAACGGGGTCCGTATCTTGGGAAGCAGGGGGTCCCCGGACCTGAAATCAATGCGGTTCTGCTCCAGAGACCCCATGCTCACCTACACTAGTATTACAATTGCTCTTAAAATAGCTACATTACCTTAGCCTCTAAGGCAATTAAGTGGTTCAACTTCAATAGCCTGTTAACTGGGGACAGAGGGGGTGGATGAAGGGGATAGTAGCCCCAGGTTGGGTGGTTAGGACTGCCGGTAAGGATGCAGGAGGAGTTAACCCCTTCACTACCATAACAGTGGGATCTGCTATGGTAATAAAAGGAATAACCAGTCCCACTACACACTCCCCCCCCCGGTAGTCCTAAACATCCATCCTTGGGGCAACTAACCCTTCACCCAATCCCTCAACCTCCAATAAAGAAAAATAAACACAACAACCCTACTATACACCTCCTATGCCCCCATCAACATCCCCCCCAAACACAAAGTACAGTAATGAGCAAAATTACTATTATCCATATATGGAAAATAGCTAATTTGCCCATTCTAAATCAAACATTAGCCAGCCAGTATAAATAAAGTAAATACAACTTCTACTTACCCGTGCCATGATGAAGGGCATCCTCATCACCATACTCCAGGTCCATTTCCTCCATTGGCAGCAAGAGTACAATAAAAAATACAATCTAATGGCCCCGAACCCCTTAATCACCTTAGCGATTAATAACCTTAATTAAGGGGTTAACCCACCCTCCCCCGCTACCCACCCACGAGGCCTAACCACCCACCCAAGGGCCACTATACCTCTATCCATTGATTGTCACAGTGGTACATCATACCCATATAATATGGGCATGATAAGCCACTATAGCAGTCGATGGCCAACCTATTAAAAAATCATCAAGCCGAAAAATACACAACAATTAAAGAAATACACAAACACCTATACACCACAACAATAAAAGAACTAAAAAGCCTCAACTACACATCAATAAAATTATTCTAACACCAAAACCACAAAATAATAAAAATTATGTTTCACCAAAATACTAGAATACAATTAAATAGACACCTAACCAACAAAACGATTCCAGAAATAAACCGCTAACCAATTCTAAAAGGTAATAAAAGCAAGCCATTCAAGTACCAAACAATATAGTGAAAACAATAAACAGAAATAGAACAAGTAACAATCAATTGTAAACAAGCATTTGCCAAATAAACGCATCGCCTGTCACTGTATTTATCTGTACCTTAAAGGGGCACAGATTAATACATTAGCAGTCAATGGGCAATGAAAAACAAAAAATGAAATAAATACAATCAAAAACCTGAAAAAAGACAATTACATACATTCAATATTTATTTTTCCTTTTCGATGTCTTCACCCTCCGAATCCCAGCATATCAGGAAGCTCTGGACCGCGATGTCATCCACTGCAATCCAACTCCATCTGTCTTGAAGATCAGCGTCAGGTACAAAAAACATCTTTCTTTCATCTTCTTTCACCTTCTTCTATCTTTTCTGTCATTCTTTTCTTCTTTACGTCTAACTTCATTTTTTGTAATTTAATATAACCCCATGGTAAATCCAGCAACGAAAAATGCCTCGGCTTCTTTACAGGTAGCTAAAATAAGACGGAACAGGCCTTACTTAGGGCTTGTGACATCACATTTTAGGGTCAGATGGTACAGCTCCAATCCAATTGGATGCTGTATCATGTGACCAGATTTTGTTTTTTAGGATGTGACGTCATCTCCAAGGGAGGTACGTCACACCCTTAGAACCACATGGTTCATATCACATGGTACTACAGCAATGGGATTGTCTACAATCCCATTGGTTCATGTACCATGTGATATGTTCCATTGTTAAAAAGGATGTGACATCACTTTAAGGGATGATGTCACATCCTTTAAAACTAAAAGAACATATCACATGGTACAGGACCCATATGGGATTGTCTTCAATCCCATTGGCTATAATAGCATATGATATGAGCCATGTGGTTTTAAGGATGTGAAGTACCTCCATTGGAGATGTCACATCCTTAAATAAAAAAAAATTAAAAAAAAGCCGATCACATGATACAGCGTCCAATCGGATTGGAGCTGTAACACCCGACCCTAAAATGTGACATCAGAGGCCCTATATAAGGCCTGTTCCGTCTCATTTAGCTCAAGAAGACGACGAGGCAAATTCTGTTGCTGGAATGGGTCTATTGGATTACAAAGAAAGAAGATGGAAGAAAAGAATGACAGAAGAAGATAAGAAGAATGTGAAAGATGATGAAAGAAAGAAGATTTTTGTACGTGATGCCGATCTTCAAGGACCATGGAGTCGGTGGATGACGTCGCGGTCGATAGCTTCCTGATACGCTGGGATTCGGAGGGTGAAGACTTCTAAAGGTAAGATAAATATTGAATGTATGTAATTGTCTTTATTTAGGTTTTTTTTATTGTATTTATTTCTTTTTATGTTTTTCATTGCCCATTGACTGCTAATGTATTAATCTGTGTACAGATAAATACAGTGACTAGTAATGCATTTTTTAGCAAATACTTGTTTACAATTGATTGTCATTTTTTCTATTTCTTTTATTGTTTTCACTAAATTGTTTGGTATTTGGATGGCTTGTTTTAATAAAATTTTAGGATTGGTTTGCAGTTTTATTTTTTGAATTGTTTTGTTGTTTAGGTGTGTATTTAATTGTATTCTAGTATTTTGGTAAAACAATTTTTAAGCTTTTGCAGTTTTGGTGATAGAATAATTTTATAGATGTGTAGTTGAGGATTTGTAGTTTTTTTTATTCTTGTGGTGTTTAGGTGCTTGTTTATTTCTTTAATTGTTGTGTATTGTTGTGCTTGATGATTGTTTTAATAGGTTGGCCATTGACTGCTATAGTAGCTTATCATGCCCATATTACATGGGTATGATGCACCACTGGGCCAATCAATGGATAGAGGGTGGGGTTACTTGTGCTTCTAGGTCTCCCGGGTGGGTAGCGGGAGAGGGTGAGTTAACCCCTTAATTAATATTGTGGTTATTAACAGCTGTGTTGATTAAGGGGTTAAGGGCCATTTGCGGTTTTGGTGTTAGCATAATTTTATTGATGTGTGGTTGAAGCTTTTTAGTTCTTTTATTGTTGTGGTGTATAGGTGTTTGTGTATTTCTTTAATTGTTATGTATTTTTTGGCTTGATGATTTTTTAATAGGTTGGCCATTGACTGCTATAGTGGCTTATCATGCCTATATTATATGGGTATGATGTACCACTATGACAATAATGGATAGAGAGTATAGTGGCCCTTGTGTGGGTAGTTAGGCCTCCCGGGTGGGTAGCAGGGGAGGGTGGGTTTACCCCTTAATTACTATAGCTGTTATTATTCACTGTGGTTATTAAGGAGTTAGGGGCCATTAGATTGTATTTTTTCTTGAACTCTTGCTGCCAATGGAGGACATGAATCTGGAGTATGGTGATGAGGATGCCCTTTATCATGGCAGGGGTAAGTAGAAGTTGTATTTACTTTATTTATGCTGGCTGGCTAATGTTTAATTTTGAATAGGCAAATGAGCTATTATCCATTAATGTACTATATGTGTTGGGGGGCTTGTTGGGGGTAGAGAAGGTGGGTAGTAGGGTTGTTGTGTTTTTTAATTTTTATTGTGGGAAGCGAGGATTGGTGAAGTTGGCATTTGGCCCTTGCTGGGCATTCACACTTTACGGGTGGGTAGCGGGATGGGTTAACCCCTTCATTACCTTAGCGGTATTAAACACTAAGGTAATGAAGGGGTTAACTCCACCCGTAACCCCCCGCAAGGCCTAAACACCCACCAAGGGCCACATACCAACTTCACGCACCCCTGCTACCCACAATAAACATGGCACGTTAGTTAAACCCTTCATTGCCTAAACGGTTAGCCGATAAGCTAATGAAGTTGTCTGTAAATGCATTTTTCATGCATCTGATTCATGCCGGGGTTTTCTGGTGCTGGTATTAATGTGTATCAGCTCTGGGGACACCCGGCATCAATCCGATGCAGGAAAAATGCATTTTTTTTCTAAGTCCCTCTCTCGCCGCCTTCTCACCTGCTTCTTTGCAGCTTCACGCCAACTTTTTCTGGCGAGAGGAGTTTGGGAGTAAATCACCATTCTAGAGCCTCGATTAGCCTCGATAACCTAATCAAGGCTACTAGAATTGCACGAGTTTCAAAACCTGCCGATAAGGGGCTTGTCGCAGCTCACTTGGCGATGTGTTTTGTACGACAGCAAAAATGGGGCTAAATGCTTTCGCCGCCCACTTATCGAGGCTTTCTGAATCACTGCAGGCATTTTTGGCCGATAACGGCTAAAAAGCCTTGATAAGTGGGTTATAAAGGCTACTAGCATAGTGAAGGTATAAATTTATTGTGGAATGATGACCGTACCAAAAAAACCCATAACATTTCAGCTCTTTTGAATCAAACTGGAAATCACTGCTTGTTTTCCCTATTAGATTTGCACAGTTTTAAATATATTATTCCTTACAGCCTGTACTGCAATCCTTGAATTTATAGTTTATCCATGCAAGTCATTGACTCTCTAAACCTTTAATAATATTCTCTAATATAAAGCATAGCAGTGCCCTCTACAACAAGCAATCATTCCTCTTTCTTACCCAACAAATGCATGGGTTTATCTATCAAACTCTCCCGTCTGGACCAAAAATTCAGTTCTAGATTTAGCTAACAAAAGTTATCCCATTGAACCCAGTGGGAGTTTTTCTATGGCAAAATGTGCTGCAATTCTTTTTCACTGGCTCTACCTTACAGATATAGCAAGACGTTCTGTCCTTGGTGCGGCTGACATGCGTCACATGGCCCCACAGCTTCATTTGACGCCACGTTGCCATGGTGACCAGTCACCGAAGTAGACTGAATCACAGTAATTGAAGTTGCAGAGGCCTGGCGCGTTCCCCCGGCATTTAATTTAAATGCCTTGGGGAACAGCGCCGGGCCTCTAAAACCGCTGCGCCCCCCCCAAAAAATCTCACACTCCCCAGTTTGCGCACCCCTTAAGTAGACAACAACATTTATAGTATGCTGCTAAAGTGGTGGACAAATGTGGTCGGACATAAATTGTATTTATCCCAAACTACAGTGAAAACGTGTTTGTTTAAGAAAAATGAAAAACACTCAGAGATCCAGATCAGTTAGCTGGTGTCTCAGAGAGATATTTTTTCTGCATAAGTATTTAGATCATTACCCCAGATCTGTCACAGTTGGAAATGAACAAAACATTACATAAACATTTTTATGCCATTAACAAGGTATCAATCACTTTGTTAGAGATATGTTAGAGATATATTTCAGTGTCAGGGGTCTGGAACAGCCATTACAATGCATTCATAAAAAGTTTCAAGTGTCATAATGTGATAAAATAACTTTTTAGTGTGATACTGTATGGGAAATTGCTAAAGTTAAAAACAGATTTTAACAAATTATTTATTATTTAATGTATTTAATTATTTTACCTTAGCCACTTTGAGGTGAAATCTAATTAATAAAGGAGTGTAAAAAAACTTAAATATAAGGGTATATAAATATACTTGAATGTATATTTAGACAAATATACATTGAGGAGGAGAAGGAGTGACTCGGTGAGTAAAGACACAGACTGTAAATAAGGACACGGAGCTTGAATCAGGGAAATCTGGTTCTAATCCCAGTGTCAGCTGCCTGTAACCTTGAGCAAGACACCTAAAACATAGATTACTAACTGCATCTGGAATAACATATTCCTATCTAGCAGTTATTAATTAAACATTCATGAATTTATTATTTAAAATTATATTTTTTAATCAAAGATTTCTCTAAAGACACAATTGTCAATTTCTGGGGTCTTTTCTGACACTACAGTTAGTGAATCAAACGATCTGACTCTTGATAGAGCAACATATAATTGTCCATGACTAAAAAATAGCTTAGGTAGGCAAAGGCACATTTTATCAAACGTTTGGCCTTGTGACTTATGGATTGCCATTGAAAAAGTCAATCGTATGGGAAAGTGTTTTCGTTTGAAAGTGAATGGTAAATTTGTGTCTGATAGAATGAGTGGGATTCTTGGAATAAGTACGTGTCTGAGTTTGCTGCACCGATCACGTTTGCTTAGATTATGTGTGTTTGTATTCGAGTAACAGTAAGTCTTGCACTATTACTTAGTCCTCTCAATGGCATTGGGTTTCTAAGGAGCATGCTAACGGCTCCTACATTAAGTTTCAGTTTATGAGGAGGCATTACGGTTGGAGTAAGACTGTTTAAGAATTCTTCCGGGCATGCAAGTTGATCAGCAGCATCATTACTCACAATAGTACTGATGCAGATACCGGTATTAGAACACTAACCTGAGAAATTCCTTGGAGATTCTAGGGCAGTATCCCAGTAAATGCCTCAACATTTCTGTAAAATTCTTAATGGCCCATCGGATTAACACAGCAGGGGGTCCCTGCAGTCCCATTCAGTTTGCAGGCACTCCCTGCTGTGTTAATCCTATGGGCCATTAAGAATCTCACAGAAATATTGAGGCAATATTGAGGCATTTACTGGGAGACTGCCCCAGAATCTACCCAGGCAGAGTTCTAATACTCGTTGCTGCATCTGTTTGCACACTTTGCTGTAGCAATCAGTATGATTATAATATAAGTATTATAGTGTCTACCAAATTTGTTAGTTTCTTTGATAGAACCGCACCAAGATCTTATAATCCTTACCTAATGCTTGCCTTATATTACTAAATATTAATACTTTTGATGGGCAACGGCCATAACATATTGAACACCCTGGTGTTCTTGTCCGATTACAGAAGTTAAGCAACATCGGATGATGTTAGTACTTGGATGGGTGACCCCTTGGAAAAAGTGTTTTATTTTTCTACATAGATTGTTGCAGACATACTTAGTCTGTTATAATCAATTACTTCGTCAGGGTTAAATTGATTTACGAAACGCTTTGGAATAGGACGCGTTCCAGTTTGTACTTTCTTGTATCAAAGAATCTGCATTAACTTAACATTATATGCCAGCTTATGGACATTTCATTGCTCCAACCCGTATGACACAGGACTCTTGGAGTGACGTCATCAGTGCGCATCGGACAGCTCGTCGTGGAGCACTGACGTGTAGCAGGCTACACCACACGTTGCCAGTGCTACAGTTCCCTATCTCAGACGGGAGACACCCTGAGTGACGGCATTGGAATGTACCAAACAACTGAGATATACAGCATCAGCGTGCAGCGGGCCTTGTGGAAGGAGTATTACAGTCCCCCAGCTGGTGAGATGATGATGATCTGAGGGGAGAGAAAACCAAGAACACCTGGGGACAGACAAGAATTCATCCCTTCCCTAGCCCAGCTGAGTCCTGAGCGGTTTCATGCTGCAAGCTGTTGTGGCAACATGTCCATAACATGTCATGCCTGATAATTATATTTTAAATGTACGTGCAATACTCATCTGCTGAATGAATTTAATACAATTTTTTTTATATACTACACTATGAGGTCTTGCGCTGTTCTCTCTTTTTGTTTTTTGTTCTAGAATTAGTTGCGGAGCCATCCTCTTAGAACAGCTACAGTTACCTCATCTATATACACATGTGAACGGAACAGGTTTCATTAATTCACTTGGTTCTGTTTCTATTAAAACACTTTATATTGGTTAAGATAACCACTTTATCATTGTTTTAAACTGATCACAATATATTCACTTTTATTTAAGGGTATTGGTATATTTATACAATATATCACCAAATCACTGAGCGCAGTTATTCACTTTTTTCACTGTTAAACTAGAGTACCTGGTGTGTCAGGGTGGGTGTGGGTGAAGGGGGTAGTTACTCCAGGGTGGGTAGTTAGGCCTACCGGGAAGGTTGCGGGAGGGGTTAACGCCTTCATTAGCTTAGCGGTTACTATCACTAAGGTAATGAAGGGGTTAACCCCTCCTGCTACTCACCTGGGAGACCTAAACACCCACCTTGGGCCAAATACCATCTTCGCCCACCCCCAATAAACTGGGCACTGATATTTCACCACTTCATTACCTTAGCAGGCAAAACATACAAAACAACACAATAACAAACCCCTATCCCTTTGTAAGGACTAACTTACTTCCCCAGATTCTATCTGCAGGACTGGAGGGATATTCCCTTTACCAGCCTATCACCCCAAAGCCTCAGGAAGTACCTTAAGCAGGTGGCCCTGCAAGTCAGTCTCTTGCAGGTTCCTGGGTCCTCTGTGTCCAGGAAATATAGGTCTCTGGGTGTCTGGGTGTCTTGATCTCAGCACACCTGTGTGCTCGACAAGTGTCTGTGTGCATGCTTCTCTGCTTTCCTATGTCAGCCCAATTGTAAGCTAAGGAATCCCTCTCCTGTTTCTCACATCAGGCTTTTCACAAGTGTCATAATCAGCCAGGTGGAGTCTGGTTGATTGCCTGTGTGCAATTATCCAGCACACTGCTAGATTTAGAGGCAGTTTCTCCCAAACAATGATAAGTCCCTTTTACACATAGTATGGAAGCAGGCGGTCTCCGAAGGTGATATTAATGTGTGCTTGCTCCGGAAACACCCGGCTTCAAACCAATGCAGTAAAAATATTTTTTTCTTCAGAGTCAGATCACAGATCCCATCTCGCCACCCTTCAGGAGGTGAGATCAGAACCTGCGAGTTCCAGCCCCGATCTGAATCTCAGAGCTTCCGGAATAGCTCAATTTCTGAAAAAAATGCACGTTTTTAGCATTTTTGGAGCTCCCGTTCGGTTTGTCTGAGCGGGAGCGCTAACAAGCGGGGAGAAGCAGGTCTTGAGCGAGTTTGGCATGTTATCGGAACTTTCTGAATTGCTACACATGCAAACTCACTCGAGAAGTGCTTAAATCTGTTGATAACTCACTTATCGAAGCTATTAGAATAGGCCCCTAAATCTTTGGGAATTTTCGTCCTAAAACGACCCGAACAGAAACTTTGTAGATTTTAGGACAAACAAACATCCCAAAAGGGATTAAGTAAACATTGTAAACCCATCTAAAGTATTTGGCTACTAGGAAAAAGAGGCCAGTTAAATGACATTTAACCTAATAGTATATTACTTCTACTAGTTCACTTTAGTTGGTAGGACTATGGGGCCTATGCAGAGAGCTACGAGAAGCCCAATATCGCCAGTTTTTAGCCAAATATGCCTATAGCAATTTAGTAAATGGCGAGAAACTGGCAAGATGAGTAAAAACCGCCATTTTTTTTTGTTTTAAAAACTCACCGCGCGGGTGGCGAGAAGCAATATCTCGCCAGTTTTAAAATCCGCAGTATGCAGGAAGCCCCGATCACCATCTCGCCGCTGATCGCGCCATTAAAATGGAGAGATGTTCTCCAAATAGCTCCGCCAACAAAAGTTGGCAAGAAGCTGGAGCTGAGCGGCGAGAGGGGACATAAAAAAAAATCATCCCTTTTTCTGGTTCGGATTGATGCCGGGGGTCTCCAGAGCTGATACACAGGAATATCAGCACCGAAGGCCCCCGGCATGCATCCTAGGCAGGAAAAATGCATGTACAGCCCACTTCATTACCTTAGCGGCTAACCGCTAAGGCAGTGAAGGGGTTAACCCACCGTGCCAGCTTTATTGTGGGTAGTGGGTGTGGGTGAAGGGGGTATTAGCCCCAATGGTGCTTGTTTAGGGCTTGCGGGGGGGGGTTTGCAGGTGCACTTAACCCCTTCAGGACCGTAGCAGTTAATAAGGCTACGGTCATGAAGGGGTTAACCCCTCCCGCTACCCCCCCCCCCGCAAGCCCTAAACAAGCACCATTGGGGCTAATACCCCCTTCACCCACCCCCACTACCCACAATGAAAAATAATCACACACATCAGCCCCACACTAAATAAATAAATGTAAAAGAATAAATAAATAAATGAATATAAATATATATATACATTATGGTGGGTAAAAAAAAAGTGACAAAAACCCTCCACAGTAAAGCATAAAGCAACTGTAAATATTACTGTATGTTCATTTGCATGTCTTAGACAGGTCTGCAATCCTGTCTTTCACCATTATCACCCAGCAAACAGCACTTCCACTGCAGCAAGGGATTCTGGGAAATGACATGCAAATGAGCACACAGTGCCACTTTTTATCTCATGCTCACATTACATGAGCAACCTTTAGTCAATGCATGCTGTTTTAAACACTGCTTTTAAGCAAGGACTTGGGAGATGCAAAGTCAGTTAACCCACTCACAGACATGTTTCAACCTTGATGGGTATCATCAGTGTGAGGTTGGCTTGCTGACATTTGCTCAAATGAGATAAGAGTTGGTAATAACCACGACTATTAAGGTTATGGTGGGTAAAAAAAGTGACTAAAACCCTCCACAGTAAAGCATAAAGCAACTGTAAATATTCCTGTATATTCATTTGCATGTCTTAGACAGGTCTGCAACCCTGTCTTTCACCATTATCACCCAGCAAACAGCACTTCCACTGCAGCAAGTGGGAGAAATTGGGAAAGACAGGGTTGCAGACCTGTCTAAGACATGCAAATGTCTTATACCATTATGGTATAGATTATCCCATAGCCTCTTATGCATATCCAGTTAAAATCAACCCCACACTGATGAGACCCATCAAGGTCGAAACAGCTGTCTGTGGGTGGTTTTCTGTGTATGCACCTTAACCCTGGCTGTGCTCAAAGCTGTGACCATGCAGCAAGCTTAAGCCTATAGGGAACCATGTTAATTATGGTTTTTGAGGCAAAAAGTGACACTGTGTGCTCATTTGCATGTGATTTCCCAGAATCCCTTGCTGCAGTGGAAGTGCTGTATGCTGGGTGATGATGGGGAAAGGCGGGGTTGCAGACCTGCCTAAGACATGCAGATGAGCATACAGTTGTATTTGCATATATATATATATATATATATATATATATATATATATATATATATACACATATATACATACATATATATATACATATATACATACATATATACATACATATATATATATATATATATACATATATACATACATATATACACACACACACGATGAACCAATATACAAATAAATGTAGAAGGGTTATCAAAAACATGCAATACCCAAAATAACAGTTCTCCATTAATACACACTACAATACAAGTAATTTCCTTTCATAATCCTAACTGATATTACAATCAAAAAGATAAAATGCCAATCAAAAACCTCTAATCACAATAAACACATTGCATTAACATTGAATATAGGATGCATACAATCTATGCACCATATACATTCTAATAATGAAGGTTAACAATAACATTTCAATCCAAATACAGATAACTCCAAACAAATATACTATTGTAACCAATCCGGTAAACATAAATCTATTACCATTCAATAATGACATCCCTAAACAATTAACATTGCATCCCTAAACAATTTACATTCAATCCCTAACAATTAAACAATTAACTAATTCAAACCTGCAACTGAGCAATGTACAGTAGGCTGTGAAAATATATAAGTACCAAGAAGCATAAAAAATGAACAACAAAGGCTACCCCTGACCTCTAAAACAACATACAATAGCAACGATTACATCTATCTAATTTTAAAAGACTTTAAACACACATTTAAGCATACATGCATAGTCAAAATAATTAAAAACACAGCAAATAAAGCATTTAAAACACTATCATTTCTTACCCTGTATGTATATATCTCTCTAGACATACATACATACATACATACATACATACATACATACAGTGGCAAGAAATTATATACCACAGATAATTAAATAAACATGTAAGAACAGAATTTAAAAAAATTAACTAGTTCAATTAAATACATTTCTTTACTTCACTTACCATTACTTGCCCCCATATCTCTGTATATATATATATATATATATATATATATATATATATATATATATATATATATATATATATATATATATATATAGATATATAGATATATAGACGTGTGGTAACCAGGGGATCCTGATGACCAAAGAAGACAGCACACTGCAAGGTTGATGTCAAACCACTTTTTTGACATCAACCTTGCAGTGTGCTGTCTTCTTTGGTCATCAGGATCCCCTGGTTACCACACGTCTATATGCTACATATGGGACAAGCATCTGCCTCCTATACCAAACCGTGAGTGCAAATCTCCATACCATGACTATATATATATTTATATATATATATATATATATATATATATATGTACTAATTCATGGGTTAAGGGTGGGTATCGGGCCAGTGTGGCTTAACCCCTTAATTACCTTTGATGTTATTATCCGATATGGTATATAAGGGGTTAATTGATATCTGAATGCAATTGCTATGTATTGGCTTTGTATTGGCTATGTTTTTTGTGGGCAAGACAAGGATGTTGCTGGCGTCTGAGACTTCTTCTTGATAAGGTCAGTAGTATTTAATTTATTTGAATATGCTAGTTAATGTTTTTAATAATGGTCAAATAATCTATTATGCCTATCTGGATAATAGCTATTTTGCACATTATTGTACTGTAGGTGTTGGGGGGGGGGGGAGGGAATGTATTGAATGTATGAGCCAGGTTTATTTTTTTTACATTCAGGTATTGTTCCAGGCACAGGAACCCATAAAATAATAAACCATAAAAAAATAAACATTACACTAAAAATCCAAATCAATCCACGGGTCTTCTAATTGTAATCCATCTTCATCTGTATTCTTCTTTCTTCTATCTTCTTCCGGGTGGGGTCTTCTTCCCGTCTTCGGCCACGCCCTGGCCTTCTTCTTCTGTAGGAGGTCCTTCCTCCTCGGCGTCTGGCTTCAAAATGAGACGACATAGGCTTTTAAAGGCCTATGACGTCACATTTTCGTCATATGGTTCCCACGGCCCTGATTTTTTTACATTCAGGGTTTGTTCCGTGGTTGTGCGTGGGACCTCTGGAGACCACCTGCGGGTCTCCTCGGGTATCTCATGGGTATCAGGCTGGCGGTTTCATGGGTGACACATTCGGGGATGAAGCGGTGGCCTCACATCTGTGGGGGCACCGTGGACCCGTAGTCTGATGGGATGAAGCGGTGGCCTCACATCTGTGGGGGCACCGCCGACCCATAGGTGCGGGGATGAAGATGTGTGGTCCCACTTCTGTGGGGGCAGCGCGGACCCGTAATGAGCACTTGCGATTTCCCCAGACCCCTGTGGGAACCACCCGAGGCCCCACAGACACCTGTGGGTCTGACCTGGGGCTCCCAGACATCCTTGGACCTACCGTGGGAACCCAATTGTGGACCACGGTGACCCAAGGAGACCACCTGGGGGCCATGGTGCTGGCGGGACCCACCAGCAGGCCTCCAGAACCTGTTTGAAAAGGGCTGCTGGTACCCTGTAGGTCTGTCAGGTGCCCCGCCAGCCCACCGGGGACTCGCGTGGGGCTGCGTTATGAACCCTGTATGTAAAAGGATAAATCTTGTATTTATGGGGGGGCACAGGGGGTGGGTAATGTATTTATTAAATATAATGATGTTTATTGTGGGTCACTGTATTGTTTTTATTGTGGGTACTGGGGGTGGTGGGGGGGTGTTCCCCAATGGTATGTGGGTAGGCCTCCCTTGTGGGTAGTGGGTGAGGGTGGTTAGGCCTCACGGGGTGGGGGGTTAGTGTGGGAGGGTATGTAGGCGTCCCAAGTGTTGGGTGAGGGTGAGTAAACCCCTTAATGACTGTAGCGGTTAATAACCGCTATGGTGATTAAGGGGTTAGGGGACATTACTTTGGATGTTTTCATTCTTGTGTCTGTTTTGCAGCAGCGGAAGGGCCATGGGTAGGATGAACATGAGGATGGCCTTCATCGTGGCAACCGGTAATGGGTAAGTGCTATATGTATTTAATGTATTTATTCTTGTTTTTATATTTTAAATACACAGGGGTTGTATGTTGTTTATTGCCATGTTTATTGGGGGCAATTGTCCCAAATAAACATGCTATTCTGCCTTAAACCTTCATTGCCTTAGCGGCTATACGCTATGGTAATGAAGCAGCATTTCTGTATTTTAATAATATTGTGCAGGATCAGGGGGTCCCCTGAGCTTTGATTTGTGGCTCAGAGACCCCCTGCTCACTGTACAATATTATTAAAAATACATTCATGCTGTTACGTTACCGTAGCACATAGCCGCAAAGGTAAGGAATGAGTGTTTATTGATATGTGTGTTTTATTTATACTGTAGATGTGCAGAGGGTCTCCGGAGCTGAAGCACTTTAGTTTTAGGTCTGGGGACCCCCTGCTTCTCGAGATACAGGCCCCTTTAGGGGGTGCCGGTATCCCTCTGCTTTCTTTACATTCCACGGTCACGTGATCGGGACCTTTAAATGCAGAGGGATACCGGTACCTCATAAAGGGGCCTGTATCTCGGGAAGCAGGGGGTCCCCCGACCTGAAACCAATGCGGTTCAGCTCCTGAGACCCCCTGCACATGTACACTATCAATAAAAATGGTTTTTAAATAATTTTTAATGTGCCGATGTTTGCGCAGAGAGAGCAGCGGATCTCTCTCTGCTGCAAACACATCTCGCCAGGGGACGGCTTCTCAGCAGTTTCTCGCCAGGCAGCCGTCCCGCCACCAGTTACTCGCCATTATTTCAAATGGTGGTGGCGCATTCATTCACCAGGGATTCGGCCCTCCCTGCATACAATGAGGTTAACACACCAAAAACCTGGCGAATTGAAACCCTGGCGAATGCAATTTTTCGGCCCTTTCTGCATAGGCCCCTATGTCTGAAATATTTCATTTTCACAAGATAGAAAGAGGTCCAAATTTACATCTCATGGATTATATCTTGCTTTATTTACTGGGTGAAAAATGTAATTTGCTTTAACAAATTAACAGCATTTCACCTTTTGTGGACTAAATCCCTGCAATATCCAAATTTTACGTATTTGCAAGGAAATCAAAAGATTGTATTTTCATCCAAATCAATGGGGGTCTACAGTATGTGTGCAACTCAAGGCAAAAGTGGCGTTCCATGCAGTAACACCGGATTTGCGCTACCGCTATTTATAAAATACGGACCTATCAAAGAAAAAAGAAAAAAAGTGAATACAGATGACAATTTTTTATATTTGGGTATGTAATTCCTTAGCATTTTTGTACAGTATATATAGATGTGGTCCATTATGTGGACGAATTTTATTATTATACTATTATTAAATTATATCTGTTATACAATTAACAAAAAAATATGGTCTTTTGGCATTTTTGCTGGAAATGCCTGTATTCATGTCAGTTTCTTTGGATCTGAGTGGGTGGCCTCCATTTCCATGCACCTAGCTATAGGGGGATTGCATTTTGCTTTTTTTTTTCTTAAGTAGTGCTGTTGGCTCCATCGCTACAGACAATTGCATCTTTTAAATTCCAACAAATGTATCCTTCCAAAATAGGTAAGCATCTTGAATACTTACAGTAGTTTTAAAAAAATGGTGAAATAGCTAAAGTTCTGGAGTAAATAGAACAAACTCAAAGCACATCAATGCATAACTGATACTGCAGATAACTGCAGATAGTTGCAACAATGTATTAAATTCCAGCAAGTATCTACTGTACCAAATGCACACTCACATGGTAAACAGTTACAAGAGCACTGAAAAAACAGCAAGATGTCACGGAGGTACGGTCATATCTCACAGTCAACGGGTCTCACCAACACTCGCGCGGGTACTGGTTCGCCGTCAGGTGACGCCTGGGTAGCCCCGCTTCCCGTCTCGTGACCAACGTGATGTCAATCCCTACAAATAGTAATGCGTGCAATGACTACGCGTTTCGCTGAGTGCTTCGTCAGGAGTGGTTCACTAACGAAGCATGCAGTGAAACAAGTAGAGCAGGCCTGTCAAACTCCAGTCCTCGAGTGCCGCAAACAGGCCAGGTTTTCAAGATATCCCTACTTCAGCAGAGCTGGCTTAATTAGTGGCTCAGTATGACTGACTAACGAGTATGACGAGGACTGGAGTTGGACAGGCCTGACGTAGAGTATGTGATTTGATGTCTGTTTTTTTCCTTGACTCTGTGAGTGCGCATTTAGTGAGACTTGCTCAATTTTTGTCACTTTACCATACAATATTGCACTATATATTTTCTTTGTATGTTCCGTTCACTAGTAGGAGGGTAACAGATGCACTCACGAGTTAGATGAATTAAACAGGCATATATTACACTCAAACTGGGCAATCAGCTGCAGGACTTCTTGGAAATAAGACATCCAACTTCAAAGTGGGGAAAAGTGTATTGAAGCCATTGGTGTTAGAGAGAAATCCAGGGTGGCATAACACTTATGGATATATCAGATTATCTCTCCAGATTTTTCATGAAGGGAAATCACTTTAGATCACCCAGGGTCACAAAGCAGACGCCGCCTCAGACCCCTGCTGGTACACACTCCCAAGCTCAACCTACATAACAGCAAGCGCTCCGTACAGTCAGTACTAACTCCCAATGGAGAAGAGAGAGCAACAGTCCCATGTCCCAATGGTCAAAGAAGATCTCAGTGGTTATAGTCCAGCACATTGTGACCCATTGGGGCCCTATTTCACTGGGTTCACAATAGTTCTGCATTTCGATACAAAACTGAGATCTGCAGAACTAGGACTTAGCTAGAGTTTCAGGATGAAATTTAGTCAGGTTGGAAGCATGAATTGTGCTTCACCTCTTTTTGAAGAAATTAAATACTTTAACACTTACAGTACACATTCAAATGATGCATAGAGTATAAATGTACATCCAAATTTGTGTTCTACAAATTGCTAAAAATATATAATTTTATATTTGTTCACTTTATTGTGGTGAAATAATATTCACAGGTCAACCAAATTATCAAACACCATGTCATTCATAAACAGTTATTTTCAGTGTTAAAAGCAGATATTTACTATTACAATTTACTAAGAGGTGCTATTCCATAAGACACCTTACATCCCATCCAGGACCATATTTTCAAAGCAGTCTCCTAACATAAGACAACTTCCATCACTGGAAGACACCGAACATTCCATAACTTCAATGGGCTGTAAGGTGTCTTCCGTCATTGGCAGGTATTTTATGGCAGAAGACTGCTTCATCAAAATGGCCCTCTTCCGGCGCCAAAAGGTGTTTTATTAAAATAAATAAAAATTGCTTGGTAAGTACTGCACCGACACACTTTATTCGAGCAAATACCCAGTATGTACCTGGCAGATACCTGGAATGCGCCGCTCCTCACCTCTGACAAGCCCCGTTGCGTTTGCCTTCCCAGCCTGGGTTCATGCCTGGCTGACGGGCGGCTGATCTGTTAAATGATAATGATTAGGATTTAATAGGCTGCAATGCTTCGCGTGTCTACCAGATGGCATAAATTCATGAATTGTAATGCAGTATATATATATATACTGTGCAGTATTGCAGCCAGAGGGAATAAAATGCTTCAATCCCTGCTTGGAAAATACCTCAATGCACTCGGGCAGAAAACAGTCACAAACCTCAATACACCCGGGTATACCCGAATTCGTGGGACTAGCCGAGCTCGAATAAAGTGTGTCGCCAGTGTATGCACCCATGTATTTCAAAAAGAGTTATATCTACAGTACTGTATATGTTTATTTATAACACCAACTAAACCTGATTAAACTGTATCCCCCATTTATGACCATGCACTTTCTTCAGTTAAGTAATATGGCAAAGTTTGCTATCATTCATTGGTGATAAACAAAATAATGTGGAAACTCTGATTTTTAGCATTATGGAAAAAGACACTTGGATTTGCCAAACCCCAACAGTAATGTAAATATGTTTGAATTTTAAGAAAGCCTTTTTTATGTTCCCTCTTAAAACAAACCTGTGCTACTATACTATAATAATGTGAGATCAGTGCTGTCTTAACGCATGGGCACGCTGGGCAGTTGCCCGGGGGCCCCACGAGCATAGGGGCCCCATGCTAATCTATGCACAGACCAGAATTTAACACTAATTTTCCGATCACCCTACTCAACATTCAAATCTCCTGCTAACTCGGTAGAAAGAGAAAAATTACGACTTGTAGCAGGGAGTTGGCATGTCTGCATTGCATGTTTGGAGGTACCAATAAATATAAGTTTATTTTATCGATAATTTAAATTTTTATTCCTGAGAGTGGTTGTGTAGGCAGGGCCCAGTGCACTGCTTTGCCCGGGGGCCTATAGTGCTGTTAAGATGGCCCTGTGTGAGATCCATGTACAGTGTATATGAAAAAAATATTCAGTGTACTTCTATTCCTTGGATTGAGTAGAGCTATCCAAAGAGAAAAAAAAGATACATGCATCTGTCTTTCCTCGAATGTATTGTATCTTATTGAATGAACATTTAAATCCAATTTCAGTCTATTTTAAAACAATTAAAAAACCTATTTGTTTCCCCCTAGTGCATAATGTTCAGTTTAATTACACTCCATTACCGTAGAGGTTCTAAATGCCTTTGCTCTTAGAACATTAGAACAAAGATGCTTGTGAATAACTCAATTTAAACATAAAGGGAAAAACACAAAGGAAAGTTTTGTACTTTCAATATAATTTAAGGCAACATCTGTACAAAACTTTTAATACCAGCCATGTGAGCATTTATAATACATAATGGACTTTTTACATGTCTATTATTTAAGATAATTTGCATTTTGCTATCTACAAGACCAAAGATGATAAAAATAAGATTCTGATCATCTTTCATAGATTTATGATACTTTTGAAAGAACTTATCATTCACCACCCCGATTATAAAATACAAATTATGTTGAATCTTGTGTGTCATTGAATAACATATAGTTTGGATTTATGACTTAGCAACATTAAAAAGAACTTATCTGATTTTAACGATGCTGCTTTATTCTACACTGATAAAAGGAGGACATCAAAAGAAAAAAAGGAAAAAAGGTGCACTTGTTTGGCAAAAAGTGGTTGTTTATAGTTAGGGTAATGGTGAAAGATATAAAAGCACACAATGCAAAAATACAAAACAAAAATAAATAAACTGCAATGGAAAATGAAAATAGATAAACTGCAATAAAAAATTAAAAGTTTTGCCTGCTACGTAAACGGCTGGTGCCGATATACCTGATGTAGAGATGTAGTCTGTAAATGAAACTCCAAAATGAGCCTGTGGTGTTTCTAAGGATGAAAGTTGAAACTCAGCTTGCCAAATAGATGCCGAAATAGTGCTGCTGCTATGCTGGGGAGCGTCTCCTGGGGTGTTTGCCTCGGTCGGCTTGCTCCCTTGCTTCAAAGCTGCTAACTCCCATGGCTGGCTGGTGCTGGTTACCGCCTCACAGGGCTCACAGGAAATGACGTCAGGCTAAAAGTCTCCAGCATCGCAACCGGTATGATGCTGATGCTTGCCACTCCACGAAGATGTAAAAAGCGGGTTGCGGCTTGCGGCTGTTGTCCTATTCATTCAGGCTCACAAAAAATTAGGGCTGCTATATGTCTGGGGGCACACAAGAGCAAGTGTGTGTCCACCCAATTGAAACGTGGCCCACTATAACTCCTCCTCCTATGCGTTTCACCAATAAGAATGGCTTCGTCAGGGTCCCTTTTAGCCTGACGTAATTTCCTGTGAGCCCTGTGAGGAGGTAACCAGCACCAGCAAGCCATAAGGAGTTAGCAGCTTTGAAGCAAGGGAGCAAGCCGACTTAGGCAAACACCCCAGGAGACGCTCCCCAGCACACCTGCAGCACTTATTCGGCATCTATTTGGCAAGCTGAGTTTCAACTTTCATCCTTAGAAACACCACAGGCTCATTTTGGAGTTTCATTTACAGGCTACATCTCTACATCAGGCATATCGGCACCAGCCCTTTACTTAGCAGGCAAAACTTTTCATTTTGCATTGCAGTTTATTTATTTTTGTTTTGTATTTTTGCATTGTGTGCTTTTATATCTTTCACCCTAACTATAAACAATCACTTTTTGCCAAACAATTGCGCCTTTTTTCTTTTGATGCAATTTCTACACTAAGGATTGGTTATCCTTTGTATTTTTAAGGCAGCATTTGATTTTTGGCAAACCACAAGGACACCGATCTCAACAAATCTTTTTAGAACTGACCTATTTTTCCAATTCTTTCATTAATACCAGTCTCCTTTTCACCCACTTAGTAACTCCCTTTGGTTCATGTCACACACATTCATGTGTTAAATATTCATTCTGTCGTTGTATTTTTTCTTATATGTATATTTTTTACTATTTATGTATATTGTATTTTAGCTTTCTACAATTGATCAAATTGTTTATATTTTTACATAGGGCCATTTAATCTTCCCTTATTTCGGATTAACTATTTTCAGGGCCCATTTTATCAGCGAGCCATTCTTTTTCTCTTTCTTTACAAAAGGAGGACAGGCTTTTAAAATTGTATAATGAATGACATATACAGATGCAGCGGCCGTTATTTGAACAAATCGCGGAGCCGTTTTTGTGTGCTCTACTATATTCCACGCGGTATTCACGCCGCATTCCCGCATTCATGCCGCCAGGCACCCACGGTTTACTGTGGCTGATCTGTTATAATTTAATGGTTTCGGATTTCTTTGGGTGAGCCTATCATTAAAGTCCCTCTGGACGAAACGCGTAGGTACGTTTCTTCACCATCATTGTGAGCTTATCTTAAATAAATCTCTTATTTTTATCTGGAGTTGCCCTAGGAGTCTTTATTTTTTCTATTTGGATTCGGCTGTGCTCTTGTTTCTAACCAAACTTGCTGCAATTACCTCTGAAGACTGCACGCCCTAGAATAACTGCCTGGTTTTGGATCAACACTAACAGGTAAAGGGCAAATGCCCAGATATATTTACCCTTTGCTAGTGCTTTGCTACATGTTTCATTTATCATCTGGGAAGGAATTCACAGGGGCCAATTATTTTGGTTGTCAAGTGGATGCCATTAGGTCTATATTCCCCCCTTGGACTGATTTATATGAATTCATTAATTATGGACATTCCGACAGCATACTGAAAACACATTCAACGCCACTGGAACAACAGAGTACATGTGACTGTGAGCACCATTCATTCTTAGATTTAGCATACTGTAGGTTGAACTTGTTGGACATACTGTATGTCTTTTATCATCTACTACTGATGCATCGGCCGTTATTCAAACACATGAGGGCGCCGATTTTGAGTTCTCTGCTGTTCCCCACGCAGCATCAACGCGGCCAATTACCCCAGGCTCCCGCCCTTATCGCGGATGTTTTGTTTGAGTTTCATGGATTCTGTTTCTTCGTTTGCAATAACATGGATGAATTGTAATGTGTACAATGTGTAATGTGTACTGTGCTACGGTGTCAAATTTATGTTTTTAAAAGCCAGAATACTAAAATTCTTTTTTCTGCACTCGCCGCACTCGCATATTAGTGCGGAAAGGCTGGAATTCACCCCGCGGTTTCAAATCGGGATTCCGATGTACATGACGCGTGAAGTGTTCGAATAACGGCCGCTGCATCAGTATGTTACTATGATACACTTTGAAGTACATTTAAAATTGTTAAGTACCCAATGTAAGAAAAATTATGTTAGTGAGTCTGTGAATGGTGCTGCTTGTGTTGATAATGCAGGTAATAAAGATAATGGGAATATCTTCAATGTCTGTAATCACAAAGAAAAAACAACATTTGATCAATAGTATTTGTTTTGGTTGTGTCCAGTAGCAATTATTAACACCGTTCTACTTATCAGTATTCATTTTTTCCCTCTCTATTCTCCCCAGAGCAATTCAGGAACAAAATGTCAAAGTGAAACAGTAAAGGTACAGTAGTTTCAGAATAAAAAAGCAGATGCCACATATTAGTATACAGGGATTTGGTTCCCCAGGGCCATTTGATGCCTTAAGACATATGGAAAAGATGATCAGGGTACAAAGTAGCAGGAGGTTAGAAATAAGACTTTCTTCGTTGCCACCTACTGTCCCAGTGCATTTTTCTGCTTGTCTATGCACTACTTCAATACAACTCTGATTTACATTTTTCTTACAAGGCTTTCCTGAAAATATCACAGTGTGAATGTGCCTTTTGAAGTTGCAATTTCTTATTAATCAGGTATCGTAAAAGAACTGTCAGGGTCCCACAGAGATGCCTACAAAGCTGTTGTCATTCCCTCATCACCATACTGATATAGGTTTGTAATGTACCGAGCTAATGGAACCTTTGTACAACACTCACAGACGGATTTACAGACAGTACAGAATTGTTTTAATGTATAAATACTTTTCTCAGTTGAAGATGCTGTTTAGTAAATAATCATGAAGCAATGCTGGATTCCCCTACGAACTACTTCAAAAACAGCAATGTGATTCTTAGGAGAGCAAGGGAAAGGATTGAAATAACAACGATGAATAGAGAATGAGTTTAATGCTAATCACCTTGTGCATGCACCTTACGGACAACCAAACTTAAATACGGAAAAAGCAATAAAAAAGTAGAGAAACATCCACAAGGGTTATTACTAAATTATAGATGGTAGCAGAGGCAGTAAATAATAGTTCATGATCATCAATGGTTATAGCATTTAATTATTTATTTTATATATATATATATATATATATATATATATATATATATATATATATATATATATATATATATTGCTTTTTCAGAATTTAAGTTGGGTTGTCCGTAAGGTGCAAACACATGGTGATTAGCATTAAACTCATTCTCTATCGTTTTTATTTCAAGCCTTTCCCTTGCTCTCCTAAGAATCACTTTGCTGTTTTTGAAGTAGAATATATCTATATCTACAGTATAAGTCTCAAATAATGTTTGTGTGTGTATGTCGGCTGTATAGCTCATTGGCCTGCGGACCAGGCAGGGAGGAGAGACACACACGCACACTCTCCTCACACCGTGACCACATGCGCCTCTGACCAACACCACACACACACACACACACACACACCCCTATCCCCTCCCGGTGCCCGTCACTCTCCCCCGTCAGCCGGACCGCAGCTCAACTTCCACACACCCCCCTCCCTCTCCTGGTGCCCGTCATAATTCGGCACGATGGGTCCTTTACCCGGAGTCCCGTTGTCTGGTTGGGCCTGCGCGGTTGATGCCGGCATGGGGGGGTGTGGGGCGATCACCGGCCGCTTGCTGGTTGCGAGCCGCCCCCCGTCCTCATCCAAGTGGCGATGCCTGGGGGAGAGTGTGATCACTAGAAGCCGTTGGTGCAGCTGCTGTCGGCGGGCGGTTGATCCCCTCCCGCTCGACGGATGGGGGGGCGCGCGTTGCCCGCGCAGTGCTGCCTCCATCACAGCAGGTGTTCGGTGGTGGTTTGGCGCCAGGGAGAGTGTGCTTGGCCGGGAGCGCGTGTCTCCTGCGCGGCGGTGCTGCCTTCGCCCCCAGTGGGCCGGCTACTGTTGGCTGGCGGTTGGTCCCCACCCGCTCGGCAGGTGGGGGCTCCGGCCGTAACCAGGGGGCGGGTGCGCAGGTTCCCCGCGCTGTGCCGACTCCTGCACAGCAGGAGGGCTATGGTGGTGTGTTTGGGGTGGGTGGTACCGGGGGAGAGTATGCTTGCGCTGGGGCGGGCGCGTGTCTCCTGCGCGGTGCCATTTATCGCCCCTGCAAAAATTTGTGAGCCATGAAGTGTGTGAGCGGGGGAGATTGTCAGGCCCAGCCTGCCACTCTTGCCCCCCGCCAACTTCCCGAACCCACCTCCTGCCCCAACCAGATGCCACGGGGATATCAGTGCCAGGAGGTGAACCGTCTGCTGCCAGGAACCACCATCCGGTCAAGGTAAGTCACCCACCGTCTCCCACCCACGCACTGTCAACCAGTTACCCACCCACTGTCACAGTCAAAGTCAACCACCCACCCACACACCCACTCAGTCACCCATCCACCCACTCACTCACCCACACACCCACACACTCAGTCAACTCAGTCACCCACCTAGCTGTCAAGGGGGGGGGAAGCCCAACCCTGTCTCCCACCCCCCAAAATCACATCCCAGGCAACGCCGGGTATATCAGCTAGTATATATATAAAACACAACAGGTTCTTAAGGAAAGCACTGCTTAAACCAGATAGGCGGTAGTGTAGTAGCAAGAAGAGATGGGCAATTGCTTTTTGGCTAATTTGATCCGCAGCGGATGGTCCAGCTCCTTTGGTCCGCAGATTTCTGCGGATCAATCTCAAAATGGGAGATTTGCGTTTGTGGATTCTTTATTATTATTACCAATACACTTCGCGGATTCCGCAACCTGTGGAAGGATTTGTAGAATCCAATGGTATTTTTTTTTATAAATCTGCGTGGATTCAAACCAACGAAATCCGTTTGCGTATTTTATACCACAACACAAATTTTGAGGTGAAAATACGAGAAATTCCGGGACACAGATTCAGACACATTCGCCCATCTCTAGTGGCAAGAACTTTTGCACACTGCTCGATATTCAGAAATATTACAAATGTAATTTATTAGACTGGGGTTTTAGTTCCCATAGGGCCATCATCAGTTAAGCACATTAACAATCTCCTTGCTAACTGCTTAACATACAGCAAGACAACAAATAGTCAGAAGATAAAGGGACCAAAACAGCAACCTGGTTTAACTCAGGGGTGTGCAAACTTTTTAAGTCTGCTCTCCAACCTGCTCGCGCCCCCCCCCCCCCCCTGCTCCCTGGCATCTCTTTCTGTGATGTCGTGTTGCCACTTGACGTCACGTTGTCATGGCGATGGGTGTCAGGAGAAGCTGGAGAGCAGCCAATTACAGAGGCCACTCGCGCTCTCCCGGCAATCAATTTAAATGTTGTGGGGAAGAGCACGGGGCCTCTGTAAGCACGGTGCCACCCTTACAAAATGTTGCGCCCCCCAGTTTCTGAACCCCTGTGTTAACTTCTAAAGTATACAAAAATCTAATAAAAAGCTTAAAAAACGTATTTAACATACTGTATGTATACTTATGTGACAAGTGAAATTAAGAAAAACAGTGAATCTGTTGATGATAATGTATACACTGCATTGAAGTATATAAATTGGTTATTCATTCAGATGTATTCTATACAAGTGTATTCTGATTAAATACTGTATAATTAAATATATTTTTTGTTCATGAAATATATATACTGTGTTACTTGTATCTGTTTATTGCCTCTTTTTTTTTAAAGAATATCAGTACAATTGTACTCTAATCGCCTATATTATTTCTTGATCATTTTATTCGTGAAAATGTATGTAATTCTTATTTCCTTATTCAGTATATAAAATTAGAGAAATTGCATAAACTGATTAAAATACACATGTATCTCTCATTTCCTATATTCTCATCTTTGTATTGAATTTGTACATATGCCCCAAGAGCACATGTAAGACACAAAAAGGATGTATACTGTAAATTACTGTCTTGTAAGCACTAATTTTGACATTTTTAATCAGCAGTTAAGTAGAGTTTTAATCAGAAATCCTTAAAAAGTCAATAAATTATTATTTAACCATCCAGTGGGCCTAGGGGGCTGTTCCAGCTTCCACAGCTGGGGAGAACTCTTCTCTGTCCCCTTCTCTGTCTCAGTCTCTATAGCAGTTCTCTGTGTCTGCCTTAAAACACTTCCTTGTTCAGCCTGCTCAATTAGGCAGCATTGCTGCTGGCTCCTTTAGGGAGATTAACTCTCTGTGTGTTGGAAAGTCCCAAAGTTGTCCTATTCCTGCACATAGAGGACAGTGATGGTATCACAATGTGTGTGTGTGTATATATATATATATATATATATATGTATGTGTGTGTGTAGCCCCCTTTCCCTATGCCTAAGAGAAACTACATGGGTGACTACGCATGCTGCTTTATCTGTTGCTCACGGGAGGCCTAAGCCTCTGCCCTTGGAGCCTGGGGTGAGCTCTTTCCGGTGGCACCAATAACCCTGGTGTCCTTCCCAATGTCAGTCACACCCAAGTGTGAGGTAGAGCTACCCCTGTGAATCCTTGGTGCACTTTATACCTGCTTTGGCACTCCTGTACCCAGGTGCAGCTTGATGAAACAAAAGGGATCAGTCAGGTCCCGCCAACAATCCCCTCTCTCCTTATGTGTCCTGATCCACTGTGTGAAGCGAGCGCCAGCTGGAGTGTCTCACCTAATGTCTCTGTGACCAGACCGCAGGGTACTGTGTGGCTGTCCGGTCACTGATACAATAACACCTCTATATAATAATCGGGAAGTGTCCCTATCTGGAGCCTTCCCTACAATACTCAACTTAGGTGACTCAGGGCCTAGCTGTGGCCTAAGGGGCAAGACTAGACCTAGTCCATGGAAGCACTGTCTCTGGACTCCACCTTTCTTCTTGCCTCCCTCCGTCTTACTGGCAAGTGGTTCGTTTGCGTGCCAAACCTAATCCCTTCCTCCTGGTTCCTAAAGTCCTATATTCTGGGACACCCATGTGGCAGATCCCTCCCTGAGGATCCTGGGACTTGTAGTCCCACGTGGCATTTTGCAAAGCCATCTAAGATGGCCTCCGCACTTGGCACCCACTGTGCATGAACATCACCTGTACTACGCATGCGCAATACCTAAAATGGTGGCCCCCTGTCCCGGAGTGGCTCTCAGATCGCACGGGGTTCCAGTACCTAATGGATGGACGGTTACTACCAGGGCGTTACCAATACTCTGAGTCTGCAACGATGCAGAGGAAGTCCATACAGACCAAGTCCATGGGACCAGAGTTTTTGTGGTGACCCATGGGGCCTGCGTGTGTAGGCAGGGTTATCCTTTGTATGTACGGTAGCCACCTCCGGCAATGGTGCTCCACCGATTCCCACATCCTGGGCTAGAAGAACATATCTCTTATTAGTCCAAATGTTTTGTCCACTCCCAGGTGTCAGTGCTCCTCGTGTAGGGATCATATTACCTGGTACTGCAACCTTCTGGGCAGGACTAGTTGTCTCCTATCGGGGTGGTTGTGATAAGGAACGACTCGGTAGAGGAGGCCACGGTCTATTTGAAACTTGTCCCATTTCCTCATGATAATAGCGACTGTGTCGACGGGAGCACACTTCACTATAGAAGGATTCTCTTCTTGAATGGCCCGGTGGATGGCTTTAGCCACTGGATAACGCATCTGTTGTATTACTAACTCCTTTCAGGTTATTATGGAGTGCTGTGTGATGGCCATGCACTGGATGGCAGCATGCTGCAGAAAGTGCCTTTGACTAGCACCCCAATGAGTCCGCCACTCTGAGTTCGGAAAAGGCTACTTTATCCTCCACTATAAGCTGCTGTGGAGCACATGGTCATAATCAGGGGATGAATTCAGCTTGACTGAGGAAACGCGTAGGGCTGTGTGCTGCTGAGAAGTGGTGTGATTTACAAGTCAGAATCATTATGCTGGAGAAGGAATGTATATTCTACCCTGAGAATTGGGAGTTCCCCTGACCGCAACGCTGATTTGGAAATCCCCTGACCGGAACGCTGCGTACCTACTTTGGGTTGCCGGAGGACTCTCTAGGAGACAACACCTATTAGGAAGACTCGAGAGGAGGTGACCTTGTGACCATTTGAGCAGAGGAGGACAAGCAGAGCAGCTGCCTGGTTCATGCTGGGGCATGAGTATTCTCCTAATATGCACTAAATCATCGGATGTTTATGAGTTTTAAATTGTTTATGTTCAAGACCATTACATTTTATTAACGATATTACACTAGGATTCGGCACTTTTTCTTCTTTTTTTTTTTGTTTAGGTCGTGTGAAGGAAACTAATTGTACCTGTGAAGAAGGCTGCCAGTATCCCAGTGACATCAGACACATTTTTTCATAGTTTTTTATTTATTCTTGGACATTTTATTTTATCATATATATATAATATATATATATATATTTTATCCACACACTTGATTAAGCATAGCAGAAGCACTAAATTTTTTAGCATAGGTCTTAGTTTTCATCCAATCATATTGATTTTCTGGTTATTTTCTAATTGTCCATGTGCATTTACTGTATATATGTGTACTATTTCTGTAATTGAGACAGTTTAAACTAGATATATATTGTTGTCCTTATTCATAACAGGTTTTCTTGCCATTGGCATTTATATTTTACCATATTGCTGAACAATTGAAGGCGCAGTCCAATTTAAACATATCCTGTGTTTTACATTATTTATATATATATATATATAAATAATGTAAAACACAGGATATGTTTAAATTGGACTGCGCCTTCAATTGTTCAGCAATATGGTAAAATATAAATGCCAATGGCAAGAAAACCTGTTATGAATAAGGACAACAATATATATCTAGTTTAAACTGTCTCAATATATATATATATATATATATATATATATATATATATATATATATATATCAATACATATATAAGAATATATATATATATATATATTCTTATATATATATTGATATCAATATATATATATATATAAATTTATATATATGCAACCCCGCCTTTCACCATTATCACCCAGCACACAGCGCTTCCACTGCAGCAAGGGATTCGGGGAAATGACATATATACATATACACACACACACACACACACACACACACACACACACACACACACACACACACACACACACACACACACACACACACACACACACACACACACACACACACACACACACACACACACACACACACACACACACACACTATACACATATCTCACATTTACAATAAAAACTCCAGAAATGCACAAAATACAAGGTTTGTCCACATAACACAATAGACAAATATACAAAAATATACTATAACAACTGTACATATTTTTTAAATAAGGGGTATGTGCCAAGCACGCGCCTTCACTTTCACACTTCATTGTATTTTTTCAATCAAATTGTACTTTCTTGTTTATAATAATTATGACATGAAACACTTTTGACAGAAGTTTCACTTATAGCGTGTGTGCTTGGCACACACCACTTCTTTTTTTTTTTATTGAGCCTCCGTTTACATGGCTTAAAAAAAAAAAACGATGTGTAGCTGCCTCTTAGCCCATTTTTGTTCTCCTGACAATGCGCTGTCTCCTTGGAGAATGTTGTGCATGTTTGAAGTAGATGCTGAGTACCTGAGGTTTTATCAGAGGAAGCTGCAGTCACCGAGACTACGGAGATCACAGCTATCCCACTGTTCCATACCCTGTTAGTAGAATAGATTTTTTTTTTTGCTTTATAAAGAAGAAAATACATTACGAACTTTAACACAAAGGAAGACTTTTTAGGATATACTAATATTTGCTTTAAGAGCTGATCATTGAGCAACATTATCTGCTTTTGTTTTGCATCTGCTCTGATGCCGGCTTGCTGGGGTATTCTGGGACTTTGAAGGGATTTATTCAAAGCCCGAAAGAGACACTGCATCGTTGCTACAGTAGTTAACATAAGTCACTTGATGCAGTGTCCAGAAGTTTAATATCATGCTCCTCCGTTGTGAGAGAGAGCATTCGTTTCTTCTCCATTATGTTGAGGGAGACTTATGAAATTCCTCCTTGTCTTTACTAAAATAAAAAATAATTATTTTCAATATTTTTATCAACTATTTCCATGTGAACGATACAGGGAGTGTCAGTGGCTGAGTCACATGATGATGATGAATCGGTGGTGTTGGTAGTGGTGGTAGCATTGTGGACACACACAAATTACTGCAGACAGCGAAAGTAGGTGACAGTGTTATTTTTTCATTGTCAAGACAGTGAGTGCAGTGGACTGGGCACAGTCAAGTTGATGCAGTGGAAGGGACAGCAGAATCTATGCCACCATCGACATGTCAGTTAGTAAGTCACTCAGCTCACCATTCAAATCAATACTCATCATCACTGACTGCAGTAGCAGCAGCTTCACTTATCTCAGTCTCACTCTCATCACTACTAATATGCTCTATCACTATTCTAGAGATAGTACCAGTTGTTGGCTGAATTGATGAAGCTAACTAAACGTAATAATGTAGTGGTGGTGGAGTTAGAGCAAAGAATAGAACAATAAACAACAAGACAGTTATAAAGAAGATTAAGAATTCCACAGCATAATTTAATGGTGTGAAAATCTTTCAGGTAAATAAAAATACTTAATATCTGTCTGTTTAACATCCTGTTCAACTTTAAAAGTGTTATGGGAAAGATAAATACTTAATTTGGTAAAGAAAAATGTGACCACATGAACAGCAGATCACACAGGAACAGATAGAAGTCCACCACATCTAACCAAGAGCAATCCCCCTCCGATAACACACAAGAGGGTAGCGAGCAGTGCCCAGAGTCCGCAATGGAAACATGCAGAGCAAACTCTACCTGGAAAAGGGGATCCAGGAGTGAGAACGAGTCCAGTTGCAAGGAGGTGTCCAGAAGTAAAGATGGTGGACAAATGAACAGGAAAAAAGACAGGCAGGGGTCATCAATGGGCAATACGCAGCAAGAAAAGGGTTCAAATTACACGGGGTGAGTCTAGCAGAGAGAAACAGAGACAGACAAAAAGGCAACAAACACAACAGGAAATAACCTGTTAGGCCTCAATTATACTGCACGTGTGGCACGAATGTGAAACATGCACTGCAGGCATCGGCCGACGACAGGGAGGCATGGTGGAAGCGTAGCTGTGATGCCACGTGAGTGGTCCGCCCTTATTGGTTGAACTGCTCACTATCAATTTTAATGTACATGAGCATTGGGTCTCCGGACCAGAAATGCGTTGATTTCAGGTCCGGGGACCCCCTGCTTCCAGAGATACAGGCCGTGTTATGGGGTGCCAGTATCTCCTATGCATTTAAATGTCTCGCGTTACTTGACCGGGACATTAAAAAGCATAGTGGATACCGGCACCCATAAAGGGGCCTGTATCTCGGGAAGCAGGGGTCCCCGTACCTGAAATCGATGCAGTTCTGCTCTGGAGACCCCCTGCTCACGTACACTTGTATTAAAATAGTTATTCAAACCCTGTGATCGCTGGCGAGATACTGTATGCGCAGGGAGATGTGGCTCTCTCTGTGCAGCTCTCTATTCTGGCCTGCTCATATCGCTGCAGATCCACGGGTGAGACCTTTGAGAGAGGCGAACATCACATCGCTTCTCCTCGCCAGTTTTGATCATTTACCTATCGCCGGTCTTCAGAGTCTTTCTGAATACCGTGATACCTACGCTGACAAAACTGGCGGCGTAACAAGCTCAGTGAGACGTTTTATGAAGGCTACTAGCATAGGCCCCTTAACCTTTTTAACCCCCCTGTTAAACTTTAAAAGCTTTATGGGAAATAAAAATACTTACTTAGGTAAAGAAAAATACTTAGTTTACTGTTTTAAATTTGGCTACTGACAGTTTAAGTTTTATATAGTAGAAATATATATTACCTCTTTTGAGTATTCTTATCTGGTCCCTTTCCTAAATGTTGCTTATCTCATATGTTTGTTGTTAGTCTGTTGAGACCTTTAATTTTGTTGTTAATTTGTTAGGTTTTATTGAGCATACAAGCACTAATTAATATCAGGTGATATGCTCTTTTGGCAGTATAAATTCAAGCACAGTGTAGGGGTAGTATTGCAAGGGATCATATTGCTTTTATAATGTCCAAATTAAAAAGTGCATATTCCTAAATGTAATAAAATAGTTATGCACGAGATTGGAAGGGAATTGATCCGTGTATTATTCCTTGTATTATTCACTCATCATTTGACATCAACTTGACAATTCGACCTACCAACAACGTCTACTGGCATCCTTGAAACCCTACTTAAGTAAGGTGCACAGCCTTGTCTTTGTTATCTACCTTTCTAATAATTAACCTGTTATTCACCTTAATTTTGTTTTTTTATGGGGGCCTCATGTAAATGTTACTCTCTCTAACCTACAAATGTCTTCCCCTGGCCCACACCCAATGTAATCATTCACCCTGGACTACTCAAAGCCTTGAATTATCTACTGAATAGTGGTGGAATGCTCTGAAAACCGGCACACATGGCACCACTCATTCTAACATAAATAACAAACATCAGAACTTTGTAGCCTGCAAACAATTAATCAAATCTATATTTATACAGCATTGTTACTCTCTTTAGACAGGGATATGGAACCCGGCCCTCCCTTTTCAACTCCATCCCATACATCGGTATTCTCTCCCTGCAGATGGCCCAAACTTAACGCTATGGGGTCTCATTCAGTAGCATGGAACCCCACAGAGTTAAGCCTCCTAGGCAGCTCACTGTTCTTGAGGCCACGAGAACTGTAGCCACAGTGCAAGCTGTAATGCAGCCTCACTGGAAGAGTTAAACTTGTGGCACTGAGAACAGTAAGTTTTGCTACATCTGTACATATCCGGTATATCTCAATATGTGCTTATCTCGGTCTCAAACTGTAACCACTTGGATGACACCTGTGTGGTCCCACAAGACTTGAAATGATCTATTTACGGCTTGTAAGTAAGCTTCAATAGACATGTATGCGAAAGACAACATTTTATATACACACAGCCCTAGCCTCTTTGACACATACTCCAATCTGATTTTTCAAGACTTAAATACTGGATTTGACAAATATTTTATTTTAATATACAATGGTATTTGGGACTAAGACTTCATTTATAAAGCTACCAATGACAGAGCTACATATCATAACCAACTCTAATACCGTTCTAGTCATATGGCATATGGCTTGACTCCTATTTTAACATTTGGGTTGCATATTGATACCTTAACATCCAAAATCTATGCCAAACTGGGTGCACTTTATAGGAACAAATCCTCCACTAAGCCCGTTGGTCAGAAAGCACATTGCACAACATATGTTAATGCCAATTTTAAACTATGGGGACATAGTATATGATACAGCACTCAAAACTCACCATAGCAAACTAGACACCCTCTACAGCTCAATATGCCACTGTGTCCTACTATACAATGTAACTAGAACACAGACCACTTCGAAATGCTCCAAGATCTAGATTTGCTATCCCATGAGTTCAGGAACAAGGTATATTTATCCTGTCTTGCCTTCAAATACTTTCTGGACAAGCTAAAGTACCCAGCTATCTGAACAAGCTCTTCACCCCTACCAGACGCAGCACTTATCACCCTAGATCTGACTGCAAGAGACTGTTCATGGTCCAAAGGTTAAACAAAGAATCCGGTCACTCTTCATTCTCTTACCATGCACCTCATGACTGGAACAACCTACCAGAGACTGTCAAATCCGCCACCAGTTTAAGTTCTTTCAAAACTTCAGCTCTCTCATTGTAATTTTGTCTGTAACTTTTACATGTGCCCATAACATATATTGTCTCTAACTGTCCATGAAATGGCTGTAAACATAACTTCTTCTTTTTTGTAACTTAAATTTTTTATTGAATCGTAACAGCAAAATATACATTATAGAATACTTTTTTGTTTTATATGTAAACAATATTTTATGAACTGAAAAAGTTGTAAGGAGATCCTACTGTGCTTCAGGACCCGGCCTTCCGGGTATTTCGTTATGGACCATAGAGTCCAGGCCGTCCATTCCTAAGTGGACAAACAGACACTTATAACCCAACTTAAACGGGGAGACAAGACACACTCACAAAAAAAAAAAAAAAAGAGGGAGGGAGTGGGGAGGTCTGGGTGGGATGGGGAGGTGGAAGGGAAGGTTGGGGATGAGGTAAAAAGAGTGATGTGGTAATGTATGCATCCCGAGGCCCGAAACCGAGAACCCCGAACACGTGTGGGCTGAGTCGCCTCTCTAATTGCTGCTATTATAACGCTGCTATATAGGGTCTGGGAGACATAGAATACGGCTTGTAAGCCCCTCCCAAGGAGAACGCATCTACAGCTATCATAGCCAGATTGAGGTCCTCTCTATACCCGGGATGTCTGTCTGTGCCAGCCAGGGCGTCCAGACTTTTAGAAAATTGTCACCAGTGTCGTTAACTAAACTCGTTAACTTTTCCATCGTCAAATAAACAAAATTCGATTTCGAATCTTTGGGATGGTTGGGATATCAGATTGTTTCCATAATGCTGCGATCTCACAACGAGTTGCAATTGCAAAATGGGCAATTAGTTTGTTGTGTGCTTTGGTGAGGCCCGTCAATGGCCTGTTCAGGAGGTATTGTGAGATCAAACAGTCTCTGAATCCAATGTCTAATCGCCTCCCAGAGTGGAGAGATCCGTGGGCAGGACCACAGCATATGTAACAGGTTGGCTGATCCTCCGCACTGGCGAGGGCACAGCGGGGAGGATCCCAGCACAAACCTTGATAATTTCAGTGGGGTGAGGTACCATCGCATTAGGACCTTATATGCGTTCTCCCTGAGAGTGGTGCATATGGAGCTCTTTGCAGTGGCCATGAATATAGCGCTCCATTCTTCGTCCTCTAAGTTTTCTCCTAAATCTGTTTCCCATTGAGATCGGAATGAGGGTACCCGCTGTTCTTGTTCACCAGAACTGATCACTTCTCCGTATAGCTGAGATGTACAGACAGAGCTTTTCGAAAGATGTTAATAGGGGGTATGGGGCAAATTTGTTATAAAATGCCCTTATCTGGAGGTTTCTAAAGAATTCTGAGTGGGGAATCTCTTTTTCTAGCCTGATATGGTCAAATGTTTTGATTTTTCTATCATGTCCCTCCAGAGCTCTAATCCGATTGTAACCCTTCTGTCTCCAGATTGAGATATTACCGACCGATAGACACGGGGTGAATTCAGGATTATTCCATATGGGTGTCATCATGGAATGTTTTGTCGTGAGGGAATGTCTGATTTTCGTAGCCTACCAGATTGACAATGAGTTACCATTGAGGAGAGCGGCATGGTGGCGAATTTTCGCGCTGTTTTAGGTAACCAAATTAAGCTGCTTAGTTCCAGAGGTGAACATGCAGCATTTTCTAATTCCACCCATCTCTTCAACTTCGGGTTAGATTGCCATTGTACAATTTGGCTTAATTGTGCCGCCTTGTAATATGATACCAGGCAGGGTACTGCTAAGCCGCCAGCCAGCACAGGTCTTTTCATATTTAGTTTACTTACTCTTGGTTTTTTAACTCCCCATATAAATTTGGAAATTTCAGATTGAAGTGAGTGCAAGTCCCTCAATCTGAGTGGCACTGGAAGAGTCTGGAAGAGGTATAATATACGGGGGGAGTAAGTTCATTTTGACACTATGGATACGTCCAATCCAGGATATCCTTTTGGATGTCCACTTTTGTAAATCAGATTTTAAGGTCCGAATCATGTTGGGGTAATTTGCATTGTACACGTCCTTTACAGTTTTGGTGATGTGGACACCCAAGTATTTTATGTGGTTTTGTTGCCAGTTAAATTTGAAATTCAATTTTAATAATTTCTCTGTGTGTCTAGGGAGGTTGATATTGAGGGCTTCCGACTTGGATTGATTAATTTTGAAGCCAGAGATCTTAGAAAATCGATCTAGTAGGTCGAATAGGTTTGTAGGGAAGTAAGGTGTTTTGTGATAATCAGGAGGATGTCATCCGCGTACAGGGCCGCTTTATGGGTCTGGGAGTATGCGTTTAACCCTGAGATGTCTGGGTTTCCTCTGATTTGTGCCCCCAGTGGTTCGATACATAGGGCAAAGAGAAGAGGAGATAATGGGCAGCCCTGTCTCATGCCACTCTTTATTTGTAATGGCAGAGAGGGGTAGCCTTGGTGTACGACCTTGGCGGTAGGGTTAGAGTATAGCGAAGGAATCGCTTCGCTCACCCGATCTCCAAAGCCAAATGTCACAAGCGTCTCTTTCAAATATGGCCAGTCTATCCTATCGAAAGCTTTTTCTGCGTCCAGACTTAACAACATACTTTGAGTAGTCTTACTATTTGCCAAATCCAACAGATCAATAAATCGTCGTGTATTATGCGCTGCTTGCCGGCCCTTGATAAATCCGATTTGATCTGGGTGTATAAGTCTGGGTAGGATGAGACTAAGTCTATTGGCCAATAATTTAGCGTATAATTTAACATCAGTGTTGATTAATGATATAGGCCGATAACTTTTGCAGTCTAGTGGGTTTTTCCCAGTTTTATGTATTAGTGATATTGACACCTTTAACATCTCCTTGGGGATGGGGGCTCCCACTAAAATTGTATTAAACATGTGGCGCAACCTTGGGGCGAGTGGCTTTATAAATTTCTTATAGTATAGCCCTGAGAATCCATCCGGCCCAGGGGCCTTTGATGGTTTGAGCTCTTTAATGGCCTGTGACATTTTTTCAATAGTGAAGTCAGCATTTAAAGCTTCTCTATCTGTGTCCGTCAATATCCCAAGATTTGAGCTGGTTAAGAAATCTCTTAGGGCACCGCTCATTGTAGTGTTATGTGCCACTTTTTCACCATTATACAGTGTTTCATAGAAGGAGCCGAATTCATCTACTATCTTCTGAGGGTTAGACATGGGGGTACCAGATTTTAAGCGTATAGCTTGGATGTTATTCTTAGCTTGCCTATCCTTTAGCATGCGGGCCAGCATTGTATCTGGCCTGTTCGCTTTCTCGTAAAATTTCCTCTTTGACCAACTCAGTGAATTGTCAGCCCTGGAGGCTAGTAGCATATTAAGTAAAATTTTGGCGTCTTTTACCTCCTGTAAAGTTTTAGGGTCTAAATTGTTTTTATGTTTAGAGGAGAGAGTCTGTAATTTGGTTTGGAGTGTGATAATTTTGGTCTCTCTCTCTCGTTTTCGTCTGGCTGTGATATTTATTAACGTGCCCCGTAATGTTGCTTTATGAGCTTCTCATAGAACTAACTGTGAGTCGACAGAGCCTGTATTTATATTAAAGAATTGGTCTATTGCGTTACCAATAATATCACAGATCTCTGGGATTTTTAAGATTGATTCATTAAGTTTCCAATTCGTCCCAGGTGTATCAGTTTGGATATTATTGCACCTTAGCTCAATTGGTGCATGGTCAGACCATGAAATATCATGGATTCCAGCTCGGGTAACCATAGGAACCAGTTGACAGGATACAAAAAAGTAATCAATTCTGCTGTATGAGCCATGAGGGTGAGAGAAGAATGTGTAATCCCTGTCTGCCGGATGTAATTCCCTCCAGATATCTGTTAACTGGTTGGTCTTGAGGCCCCGGCACAAAGATACGCCCGCTCCTTCGTTGTTTAGACCTGCAACCCCTGACCTATCTAGGTGCGGTTGCATGACCATGTTAAAGTCGCCTGCTAGCACGACGCACCCTTGGGCCACTGAGTTCAGGGTTCTGAAAAACTTATCGAAGAAGATCGTGCTCTTTTCACAAGGGGCGTATAGGCAAGCCAACGTAATCTTCTGTCCCCTAATTGCCCCTACTACAATAATGTATCTGCCATCACTGTCGCGCTTAGTTAACTGCACTTCAAATGGAATGCTATTTTGAACTAATATAGCTACCCCACGTTTTTTAAACTCTGTTGCAGCTGAGAAAACCTGAGTAAAATCTTTGTCAAGATATTTGGGGGCGCTAGATTTACTGAAATGTGTCTCCTGCAAGAAAATGACCTCGGCGTGCTTCCTCTTGTAGTCTGAGAAAGCCAACTTCCGTTTGGTTGGGTTGTTAAAGCCCTGCACGTTGTGAGATATAAGTATCAACGCCATTTATTAATGTGTGTGTAAAACAGCGTCTGGATATCTTTGGACTTACCCAAGTCTCCGTTCTTCGAACATGCCCGGTCCACAGCCCCGAAACACACCCGTTCCACCTGTTTTGTGTTTTGCCTGTGTGGCTGATGTTCCTCTGGGAGGGGGAGGGAGGGGGAGTGAAGGAGAGGCGGGAGGGAGGGAGGGTGGGAAGGGGGGAGAGGGGACCACACGTAGGTAAAAACAGAAGGGATATAACAAAAAATAGAGTGTATATATAACATCAACACTAAAGTGACATCAAATAATAAAAAGACAAGAGTCCACCTCGGGAGCCCCCGAGGGTGTCTCTTGCGCCCATGGGGTTGGTCTCTTGGCCCAGTCTTACAAAGGGATCTCCCCTTCTTGCTGGGACCTGACCCCACTGGGACTTGTTTGCGATCCCTCTTTCTCCTGGACCGTATCTGGAAACGCATGCACGCCGACATGGGGAACCCCGCTGGCGCATCTTCAACTTAGCTAATATATTCAACTCAATATAACTTCTCAACATTGGTAACTGTAACAGAAACTGCATAACATAAACATAACGGAAAACTTTACCTTGTGTCTACCTTCTTCCGCCCTCCTTAAACCACTCCTTTAACTTGGAAACCAACAACCAACCCCTATCTAATTAACCCCTTTAAGGAAGTTAACTCCCAGTCCTGTGGTCTGATACGTTCATAGCCATAACACTCCTCTTCTACTGGGTAACACTATCATGCATTCGGGTATTTGCAAAGATTATCCGAATTACCCCCCCCCCCTGTGATTGGAAACCCCTCAAACCAAATAACTATTCCTTGTCAGTCTAATATTATACTATTAGGTTAGGCATTGAGATATACCTAGTCTGCTAATATGAAACATCCCTTATTGATCCTTAACTAAAGAACTTTTATCACCCAACCTACCTATCCCACCTTAGATAGTGATCTGCAAATCTCCCAACAGCTCTATGTAGAGACCCCTCTGTATGTACTCATTAGAAGAATCGGAAATGGTATGACTCCCAGCTTATATATATCTTATCTATCTATATACCTGCAGTATCTTTCGGCAGTATAGCTAACCCCGTGCTATATATCCTGGCATCTCAAGCTGGGAGTATAGTATTTCATCTGATGCTTGATAGACATTGAGAAGGAATATTCTCTCTAGTGAATTACCGTGGAGCTCAACTATCTATTTATGATGTTTACAATGAGCCCTGTGGTGTGGTTAGTATCTATGTGTGGGACTTATATGTGACTCCTATAGATATCTCGCTTATATCTGTTAACCTGATAACCTATCTAGCTTAGGGAGTTATATGTCATCAGGAATTATATGTCATCAGAGTCCACCCTGGAAACTGTGGGGTTCTCATGTGAGCTGTGGACGCCTCATCATTGCGCTCAGCATCCTCCAAATTTTTGAGGGTATGTGCCACTCTGTTTTTGAAGACCATTAGGGCACACGGGAATAGCCAGCGATACCTTATCTCTTGGTCGCGTAGTGTTCTGGTAACAGAGGCCATTGCTCTCCGTTTTGCGAGTGTGGCAGGTGACAGATCCTGGTATACTTGGAATTTTATATGCTCAAATTCCACCACCTTCAGCTCCCTTGCTACCCGGCATGTTTCTTCTTTGGTGCGGTAGCAGTGGAATCTGAGCACCATGTCTCTAAGGGGGTCTCCTTATTGAGGTCTTCCCCGCAACGCATGGTGGCATCTGTCCAGAACCAGGTCCCTGTCAGCCATGCCTGGAAATAGATGTTCCAGCCACCTCACGGTGAATTCCTCTGGGTCTGTTATAGATTCTGGCACTCCTCTCAGCCGTATGTTACAGCGCCGGTCGCGGTTCTCTGCATCCTCAATTTTATCCTCCAGAGATGTAATCTGTGCCTTTAAGGTGGCCCATTTGAGATTGCGTTTGTGCTGTGGATGTAGCTGTTTCATCTGCCCTGGATTCCAAGATGGCCGTGCGCTCCCCTAGTGCATCCACATCTTTCCTAAGCGCCCATGATTCAGACTTAAAGAATTTTTTCATATTGCTGCAAAACTCCAGTCATATCATCTGGTTCTTCAGGTGGGGAGTCCATTTCTGGGTCCGCTGCCGCTGGCTGTGCTGGAGACTCAGGTATGTTGGCCCAGGTAGCCTCTTTGCTCTTAAAATAAGTGGACATCGGCTGTGTTTTTTTTTGTGGAGTCTTGGTTGATACTATCTCTGTGTATTTAGACACGCTCTGCAGGTTTTGAATTATGCAATTGCCGTGTTTTTGCTGGAGTTAAATTGTTTATAAGCGCCGGAGGGAATGGAGCTTACACTCTAAGCTGCCATTCACCTTCCCGTCGTGTATGCGCCTCTGTAAACATAACTTTTAACCTCTGTTCTGTTAATTTAATGCCACATGTATTATCAACCTAACTCAGGTTATGACCTTCCATGGGTTACAACTGACCTTATTGCACTCTACCAGCTCAGGGATGCCATGTGGAAAAGCTATAAAGTAACTGGCACTACCAAGGATCTCAATCACTACAGATGCCTGCGGAACATGTGCACAAGGCAAACAAGGCATGCAAAAGCACGATATTACTCTGACAATCTCCTCCAGAATACATCAAACCCAGCTAACGTCTGGAAGGTTATCACCAATATATTCCAGCCTCCTAACCATCAATAACCAAGTAATATCACAAGCGGGGATATTACTCTGACAAACCCCACTGACATTGCAAATGCATTCAGTGATTACTTTGTGGGGTGTGCCACTAACTTATTAGCGAAACGCAGCCCAAACCACAAACCTGAATCTCATCCTGGGAGTACCCACATAGCCCCACCCCCTCCCAACACTGCCCAGAATTTTCAATTTGGCCCAGTATCTGAAGAGGAGATTACAGAAGCACTCCTCAAACTAAAACTAAGCAGCCAATGCGGACCTGACTTACTACAATCTAGGTTCCTACGACTTGGTGCCCCAGCCATTGCCAAACCAATTGCTTCCATAGTCAACTCTATCCTGTCTGCAGGCCATATCCCTAAGACCTGGAAAACTGCCAGTGTTGTCCCAATCTTCAAAAGTGGGGACAAAAACACTGTCTCAAACTACAAGCCAATCTCACTTCTCCGAATTCTATCCAAAGTCATGGAAAAATGTGTCCACTCCCAATTAAGCGATTACTAAACCAAGACAAATTTCCCTAGCCAATTCCAATCTGGCTTTCGTCCCAAACACTCCACCGTAACTACCCTGCTAAAAGTTTGCAATGAAATCCAGTGTGGAATGGAACGGGGACAACTCACTGGTGCAGTATTCCTAGATTTTGCAAAAGCTTTTGATACAGTTGATCATGCTATCCTGTTTAACAAACTCCAGAGCTCTGGAATAGGGGAGCATGCTTTAAACTGGTTTCAGTCCTACCTATCAGGAAGATCCCAACATGTGTCCATCTCAGGCTCTAACTCCAACCCCCTGGATATCACCTGTGGGGCCCCGCAAGGCTCTGTTCTGAGGCCCCTACTCTTCTCAGTGTTCATTAATGATCCTCCCACAGCTTGTAAGGAAGCAACAATACACATGTATGCAGATGACACAATCCTAAATGCACACAGCCATAGCCTCTCTGACCTTCAACACATACTTCAGTCTGATTTTTTGAGACTCGAAAACTGGATTTCCCAAAACAAACTGTTTTTAAACACTGACAAGACTGTAACAATGGTATTTGGGACCAAGACTAAACTTTTAAAGCTTCCAGCGACTGAGTTCCTTATTAGAACAACGCTAACACCACCCTAACCCCTGTCACTAGTTTTAAATAGCTGGGCTTATGGTTTGACTCCCACTTAACATTCGGAATGCACATTGAAACCCTGACAACCAAGACCTATGCCAAACTAGGGGTACTTTACAGGAACAAATCCTCCCTAAGTCTCCTGGTCAGAAAGCGTATCGCACAGCAGATGCAAATGCCTATTATTGACTATGGAGACATAGTATATGGCTCGGCACCTCAAACCCACCTTAGCAAACTTGACACCCTCTACAATTCAATTTGTCGTTTTGTTCTCCAATGCAACTACAACACACATAACTGCGAAATGCTCAAAGAACTAGATTGGTCATCACTAGAGTCTAGGCGCAAAGTTCACCTTTCCTGTCTTGCCTTTAAATTCTTTATGGGCAAGCTACCCAGCTATCTGAACAAGCTCCTCACCCCTACCACATGCAGCACTTATCACCTGAGATCAGACTCCAAAAGACTGTTCATGTTCCCAAGGCTCAACAAAGTATCTGGCTGTTCCTCCTTCTCTTACCGTGCACCCCAAAACTGGAACAACCTACCAGAGACTCTCACATCCACCACCAGTTTAAGTTCTTTCAAATCTAAGGCTGTCTCACATTTTAATCTGGTCTGTAACCGTTTCATATGCCCATAATATATATTTTCTTTAACTGTGCATGCAATGTCTTGTATATAATGTATACCCTGTTCATTTATGTAACTGTAGTTGTAACCATGTATTATTTGTCTTAACTCTGTGCCCAGGACATACTTGAAAACGAGAGGTAACTCTCAATGTATTACTTCCTGGTAAAATATTTTATAAATAAATAAATGACGAGGACATACTTGAAAATGAGACGTAACTGTCAATGTATTATTTCCTGGTAAAAAAGTTTGTTAATAAAGGAACTTTTTCAAACAATGAGGTAGTTGTCAATATTATTATCAAAGCTAAAAGAAAAAGTGCATTAAATGATTTACCGTTTTTCATTATAAAGGTAAAAAATAAAGATGTACGTCTGTCCGTAGGTGCCATCCCAGCTGTGCGTTACTGAGAAATGGAACAGTAACTAGTTAAACAAATGTTAAACAAGTCAAGCACTGTGAAAACTGCCAACCTACTGTAGATGTTAATTAATGAAGGCTGCTGGTTGGCCTGTAGTGCTAGCTAGAAGTAAATTACAAGTCAACCTAGATACAATTTTTTCTCTGTCAGGCATAGCATGGCAGTTTGGGGCTGATTTGTTTGGACCCAAACTAGATGGTTGGTCCAAAAAATATATAACTAATCTCATTCATGATGTCATTGTTAACCATTTTGCTTTTGCAATGGCAATGAGATAAATATGGATGATGATGATGATCAATGATGATGATGATGGTGATGACTATCAATGATGATGACTATCAATGATGATGATGACTATCAATGATGATGATGACTATCAATGATGATGGCGGATGATGGATGGCGGATGATGGATGGCGGATGATGGATGGCGGAGGATGGATGGCGGAGGATGGAGGATGGAGGATGGATGGATGGATGATGATGATGATGATGATGATTGAACACACGACCCAATGACAGCAATCATAGTGGCAAGTCTGTCCATGGCCAATTATGCAGCCACAAAAATTACCCAAGTGTAGTTTATGTCAGCCTGACAGCCTCTCTGACCTGTTGTGTGTTTATTTTTTAATAATTGTTGTTTCTGAATTGAATGTACTACTCAATAATATACTACTGGTAATTCAGAGTCAGTCGCTCATTGCTACTAAGACTAGTGGCAGTGGTTCACATAGATATAACATCCTAAAGAGTGCTGACGTCGTGTTCAAACGTCAATACTGTACTGTGAGCAAAAGTTTAACAAATTAAAAGGAGCATGGCCATGGTCCTACCTCCCACCTGTGCGTCATTAAGAGATTGAGCTAAGCACTATGTCAATGCCAACCTGAATGTTACGTAATTGGTAATCTTGCATTGCCAGGTGCCAATTTACCAATTGGAAATTCTGACCGAGATTTCCAGATGCCAGGGCTTATATTGTGATAGAAAAAAGTAGAGGGGAAAGGGGACAACTTTGTTGTGTCCCATTTTTTTATTAACAAGGGCCAAGAAAGGGCTTGATGCTTTTGCAGAAGCAGCAGATTAAAGTTCTCTTACAACCGATTAGAAAATAGGAGTCAAGGCAAATAGCTTGAAAAAAATTTGAAACATATCCGCCAGTACACTCTATGAAGGGCCATAATCATATAACTTGTCTTCAGCTTGTTAGCAATGTGAATAAGATTAACGGCCCATCGTATAAATCAGCCACTTGGTCTCTAGAATGAGAATGGCAGTACTCATCCAAGAGCTGAAGGGGCACACAGAAGAGTTAGGGTCAGACTCTGGGCAGGGTATTAACTAGTACAGTCCATGAGGCCAGTGGCCATCTTAGTTTGAGTATAAAACCCCCATCCAGTCTACGAGTTCTTGGCTTATCAAACTTTATGTTTACAGGTCAGTAGCTAGGTTATTCTTTATTCCCTAGCGCTGGGTCTTTCCCTGTTCCTTTTATCTGACTTCTAGTTCTGCAGAACTACAGGTTCCTTCTTTTTTGTCTTGTATTCCTTTTGCACTATTTGTCTCCTGCTTATAATTTGTCTCCTGCAACTGTTGCATGTAGCACTGTAATTCATGTAGCTAACTTTAGCTCGTTTTGCTATATCCCTTAGTTCTATTTTCCTCCTGCCTTTTGATTTTTCCCTTTAGCTACCATAGCCTTTTGCACATAGCACTGCACACTTTGCAGACTCCATTTTGTTTTCCCAGTCTTATTTATTTTAATGTAACAATAAACCCTGTCTGTTTTTATGTATTTTGTTCTCCTGTGTTTTGAGGCTTTCCATGTTACCTCAGAGGTTTCCATACATCCTGATAGAGAAGTTGGGTTCCTGACTTTTTCGGGGATCATAGAGATCATGACCAATAACATTTCAGGGTGAAGGGTCACACCATCTAAAATAACATTAAGCAATGTTAACCGATGGGAAGCAGCTTTCATAACCCTGATGAAGTCCCAAGTGACGAAATCCACTGGAAGG